>NC_057795.1:670789574-670869165 GCF_018294505.1 Triticum aestivum | reverse complement strand
TGGCTCTCTCTCTCTCTCTCTGACCCCCTCCCGCTCTCTGCAGATCGGCGACCCCGACACCGGCCACCGACCCCGACCCCTTCAGCGCCTCCCTCCGTGAAGCAGCCGGCGACGCACAACAACGCTAGCTAGCACTAGGTGCCTTTCCCTCCCCTCCCAAGTGTTAGTTAGCTTAATTTAATTGCTGTTAGTGTTAGTTAGTGTTAGTTAGCTTAATTTGCTGTTAGTGCTAGTTAGTTAATTGTTGTTTGTGTTAGTGTTAGCCCAGTGATAGTTAGTGTTAATATTGATGCATGTGTGCTGCTGCTATTGATGCATGTGTGCTGCTGCTATTGATAGTAAATTCAGTTAACTGAATCATGCATGATTCAGTTAATTCCGTGTGTGTGTGATGATTTGGCTGCTTTTGACATCTTCTATGTAGTGAGATCATTTTTGCAGCTTATATTGATGATTTGGAAGAATATTGACCTAAGTGACCTATGTTTTGCCGGAAATGTTGATTCATTTCCATTCCGGAAAATTTCAGACGCTCTATATGTGCACTTTCTAGCAAAGGTCATGCCGAAATTTTCTGTGAATTTTGGCATGACTTGTGCTAGAAAGTTGGACATATCGAGTGCTTGAGATTTGTCGCGACGGGAATGAACGACATTTCTGGAAAAACAAAGATCGTCACTTTTTTTTCATTATTCACTTTATTATATGAAGCTCGATAATTAAACGACTACGACATTGAACCCTAGGAAACATGACTGACACCGATGAGGCCGGAGGTTCTCACTCCCAATTAGGTCGAGCACACGCCTACCTCAACTTTTTGACGGATCGGGAGAGACAGGAAGCTGGGTGTCCGACGGATGACGACGGTGGTGGCGCCGGCGCCGACACTGATGCCACCAATGACATCGGCACTGAGACTGGCGCTGATGATGTTCCTAACTATAGCACGAAAGATGGGACCTCCCAAGCCAGTGAGGGAAAGAAGGAAAAGAGAACACGACGCCGAAATGAGCTCGGCACCGGAAGACTGGTGGTCATGGCGGTGCACCCTGGCGAGTTCGAGCCAATAGAGCCGCGAGAAATGGCAGCGTGTTATGGCAACCAACTAGCATGCATCCTATGGGATACCGCTAACATCAACACCACAAAATACGGAAGAATGATCAGTTGAAGAAGCTGCTTCTAACTAGTTTGCACGCAAGATTCCTGTTCCCCGGTCGTAATGATGAAGTTGACCCATGGGATGATCATGCCATGAAAAAAATCAACAACAAAGCCCTAGGGAAGTTCGGCAACACATTGAGCGCTTGGAAAACTAGGGTGAAAAAGGCGATTCAAGTAGACCATGAAACCTACGCCGAGATTGTTGCAGACAATCCAAAAATTACGATAGAGGAATTTGAAAAGTTCAACGAGACTTGCAATGAAGAAGCTGCCAAGGCCAGGTCGGAGAGAGGCAAGCAGCTGCAGGCAAAGAACATGGGGAACCACCGCCTTGGAAGTCGTGGTTACACGGGAAAGAGGCCCGTGTGGGCTAAGGAGGACGCAGAACGTGAACGTCAGGGGATCCCAGACCCATTGGCTGAGTTCACCGACCAGCAGGAGCACGACTTCATCAGGGCCCGATTCTCGTGGGACCCCAAGAAAAAGATATTTTTTTCACCGACGGGCCGACTAGGAAATTCATGAGAATACTGGTAATTACCCTTTTACCACCTTACATATTAGCTTCTGATCAACGAAGTCTACTACATTCTAGTCGCATTCGTAAATGATTCACGGTCCATTTTGCAGAGAGAGCAACACAAGCTTGCGGCGGCCGAGAGCGACTCGTCGACTCAGTTGACTCAGTCGTCGGTGAAGTACAAGTGGGACATTCCTTTCAACCGGGCCATGAACATAATGATGGGACACCCGCCCGGCCAGCGGCCGCAATATGGACGTGTGCATGGCACCGGGGATGGGGCCACTTGGAAGTACTATTAGAACGAGGACCCCGAGGCCAAAAGACAGAGAAAGAAGTTCAGTCAAGTGACTATCGACGAGAAGGTGGCGCGGGTGATGGAGAAAGCAAAAGCTGAGACCAAAGCTGAGATAATCGCTGCTTGTAGATCTGATTTCGTGGATGCCTTTACAACCTTGATTCCAATAGTGGTCACATGGGTGTAACAAATTCCAAATGTGCCACCAAGTGAATTTCCCATGCCCAGCTTCACTGGGAGCAACTCAATGAACATCGCACCCATACCCGTACCTAGTATGGCAACCGCACCCGCACCTCCTCCAGCACCTACACCTGCGCCCATCTCTCACAGCAGCCCTAGCTCTATCTCTGGCTTCAATGTCGGGCCGTCGACATTGGCTGAGCTCGACGCCCTCACGGTAAATACGCGTCGTCGCACCTTCATCAACTCAACTAATTAATTAATCTTCAGTTGTCATTCTTTTTGGATCTCTGACGCCGCACGTATATGTCTTTGTAGGCCGACTCCACTCCGTGCACCCTCCTTTACAACATGAAGGGCGGGTTAGTGGATGTGGGGAAGGGTACTATAGTGGTGTGGGCTACGAGGGTCTCCCTCATCCGATACAAACCAATGGAGAGGATGACGAGACCCCCACACAGCTTGACCAATGCAAAAATTGGCCGATCCTATGGCCGAAAAATCTTCTTCGTGTCGAGGTGGCCGGGAGCACACCAACGGGACCTCATGAAGGTATGACCACAACACCACCTACACAAGTACAACCATTGTTTGTGATGCTTGCTGAGATCAAGAGACATGAGGAAGGGCCAACCGTTCCGCCGGCAGATGATGCCATCTGCCCCATGGAAGAGGATAGGGATCATGACATGGCGGATGCCGACGATGACCCTATGTGACACTCCAAAATTTTTTGTGGATTTTGTTTTCAAAAAGGAAACCTTTTTGGTTTTGGGCTTGTCTTTGGTTTTGATTCTTTCTTGATTTTTTACCATGTCTCCTATGGTAAAATTTTCCCAAAACCCTTCCTACCACTTTGGGGCAACCCAATGTTTCTGTCCAAACTAATAAAATCCTTTATTTTGAGCCTAGGTAATTTGCAAAGCAAGTACCTTAATGCCTTTGATTTTTGATCTCAATTCAACTCCTCTGGATAGTCCTTTGCACCCACAACCTAGAACCATCATGATCCACTCTTCTTCTTTTCAAATTTTTCAAAATTCACCCTCTGCAAGTTTGGACCAGATTTGTCAAATTTGGTGAAATTCATATTTCCACTTCTCCAAAAATTCCACCAAAATTCAGGCAACCCCTAGCTGCAATTAGAGACCACTCCACCAAAAACCAGCTCAAGGAAAAATCCCCACATGCCAAAATCATTCTGTCGAACACCTGGCATGCACTGTTACTGTTCATATTCGGTAAAATTCAGAATTCAATGTCGTTTTTTCGTCAGAGTTTCAGTCACATGTAAACTGTGCACTTGGCATGTTGCTCACAGCCCCTCCTCCTTGGCCGGAGCACCACACGCGCGCTTGGCTTGTTCCTGGCGTCGGTGGCACCCTGGCCCGCCTGTGCCGGCGTGTCTTGCGGCGGCAGAACCACCGTAATGGCTGACAAGGGGGCACCCTGCGGCATAACACCGTTTGGCACCGCCCAAACCTCCTGAGAGCTCCGCGTGGCCATCTCCTTGCCAGCGCACGCATGCAGCACCATCGCCGTGGCCTGGCACGTGTAGAGCGCGTTCTCTGCCGTCGACGTGCCGTGCAGCCGTTCCGTCGAGGACAGGCCGTAACCACCCCTTCCTTGCTGAGTTGGAAACTAGAATGGCACCAGTGCTTCGTCTAGTCGATGCTCAAGCCACTAATCCAACCGTCCAGCCACAGCGTCACCGTAACCGCTCGCCGGACTTATCCGTTCATGGCAACCGCCTCGGGCCGGCTATAAATAGCACCCCCGAGCTTGCTCTTGCCCCCGCACAACTCCACCACCTCACCAGACCCCGCCTAGCCACTGGAAGAGCCTCGAGGGGCCCTTCTTCCTCGACTTCGGCCACCTCCGTCTGCCTCGGGCTCCGGCAACGTTCTCTTCGGTGAGAACTCCTCCACCGCCCTACTCTTGCCCGTAGCCTCGTACCACCTCTAGGAGGCTGACCCCCACTCCAATTTGACCCCCGCAGCTCTCTCCGACGAGGCCCACGACGACCCGAACCACCGTCCGCCGGAGAAAGGGCCACCATCGACACAGTGCTCGCCGGCGACCACCACCACCACCCACAGATGCGGAAGGACGTGCTGAACACGGAGGTACCACCCGATCCCCCTGCCCCACCGTGGATCGCCGTCGGCGACCACCACATCTCTCGGGCGCCGTCGCGCCCTGTTTCCCTCGTTTGAATTTTCAAACCTGACGGGTGGAGCCCGCCTGTCAGCCTCTCAGTCTTTTCTTTTAAACGAACTGTTTTTTGGATTTTTCTGCTGAACCCCCTGGGAGTTTTCTGTTTTATTACAAAAAGGTCCCTGAACCAAAACTCTTATATCTTTTAATCAGAAAAGTATTTTTGTTTGATTCTTTTTGTGTTCTCTTTAGAATTTTGTCTAGTTTTTAATCAGATTTATTTCAGAATTTATTTGGAGTATTTTTGTGCACCTCGCGGTATTTACATTACGTGCATATTTTCTTATACCGTAGATAACGAAGGAGGTGACGGAGCCGCAAACTTCGCCCAGTTAGACTCCGAATACTCCGAACCAGGCAAGCATGTTTGAACTCTTGATATGATGAAGTGTTTGTTGCGTGTTTGCATTTAGGAGTTTCATGGCATGGTTATGATCATCTCTTGAATGTTATATTTCATGCACAGAAGTGGAAAGTAAGTTTCGGAAAGCCATATTGATGCGGAGCATCCCTCACTCATCCCCATGGACGTGCCTACATCTCCCTCAACACCACTTGGACCCATGAGAAGAACCCGAGCTAAGGCTATCGAAGATAAGGTGAACTCGCTCCTCTCCGAACTTCCTCTTCCTACTCACGAGACATGGCTACTACCTCATTCAGAAACTCTGTGTGTTATCAGGTGCCTGGAAATGAGCCACGGAACAGCGACCCCCAAGAGCCAAGACGGCGAGGACCCCAATCATGATGAACAAGAAGAAGAGCTGCCGCGAAGCTACAGGCGTCGGACGACCGACAGTGTCCGGACGTCCGACGAGTCCCAGGACACGGATGACCGGACCCCTCCGGACGCCCGACACTTCGTCACCCGAACCAAATCTACGGACGTCCGGAGTGGACCGGACGACCGGACGCCAGGAACCCAAACCGAAACTACGGACGTCCGAGCGCACCCGGACGACCGGACTCTCCTGAAGCCCCGGACGACCGACCCCCTACGGACGACCGACACGCCTACACCCGAGCTGAAACAACGGACGTCCGAGCGTGCCCGGACGACCGGACCGTCCCGAGCCTCCGGTCGTCCGACTCCTGAGTGACCGAACCTGCGGGCTGGAGCCCTTGTACCCCTTCGTTTTGACTTCCATTTGCACTAAGACTATAAATAGGACACCCCCACCTCCTGGTACGGGCAGCATTGGATTAGCTCATATTTGTGAGAGAGCCTTTGCTCATCCACTTGGATACTTCTCCTCGGAGTTCAGGACCTCTTCGGAGAAGATCCCCCAAGCGGATTCAAGACCCCTTTCGAGGGAAGATCATCAAGACCTCCGTGAGGAGATGAACTGTCCTTTGTATCCTTACCTTTGTTGATTGTGAATCATATGTATCTCTTTGTATTCGGTGATCTAGCACTCGTGTGATTGATTCTCTATCGGTTTCGTGATTCTCTCTCGTCCTCCCCGTGATTTCCCCTTTGTGCTTCCGCGTGTCCTTCGTGTTTCTCCCGTGGGATCCCTCCAAACGTGAAAGATCATCCACCTAGGGTTTTGCCCTACATCATCATGGTATCATGAGCCACGTTGATCACATTATTGGAGCCCCTACCCCGTGTTTTCTAGCTTGATTTTGTTGTTTTCGTCCTAATTCCGAAAATTCCCCACCAAAAATAGCCCCAAATTTTTTTGTGATTTGTTTGTGAGTTGAGATTTTGTTGGATTTGGTCCATGGATTTGTGTTGCTGCGTGTGGATCTAGCTTTTCCCACCATCCCCACCCTTTTCCATCCGCCAAACCACTCGATTTCGACCTCACCATTTCCTTCTTCCCCGGAGTTCTAGCAGTTCCTCTCCCCGAGCCCGATTTTCGCCCAGGCTCCAGACGACCGGAAAAGACCGGACGTCCGACGAAGTCCGGACGACCGTAAAATCACGGACGTCCGTGAAACCCTGACGAAGCTGAAGTTCGACACTTCGGCCACCTCCACATTCCCACATTCCACCACATCTTCCAAACCCACATACACCACCATCCTCCCGGATACCTCCTATGGCGATTTTGACATAATTTGGTCTTTGAGATTTTGAGTTGTGGATTCCGTATCCTTTTGTGTTTCGGCTATCTAGGTACGGTTGACATCATACCCACCACGGCTCATCTTCGCAAGGGTCTCATCATCGCAAGGACGGTAACTTCGACGACATCTTTGTCATAACTTGCAATTGCATTGATAACCCACATTGCCTCATTTTGCGTAGCTTACCCATCGAGACTAGCCATTGAGTATTGCAGGCAACGTGACTTGTGCACATTAGTGATCATACTCCATATAGCATACATATCATACCATAGTGGTGCATATCTTGAGATCCACTTGTGTGTCACAAGGTTGTCACAGCATACACAATTGCTATCTTGGTTCGTGAAGTTTTGCATGAGAAAAGAGCTCAAAAGTGAAAGAGCCACCCAAGCTTTTAAGCAAAGAGGAAAGATAAGCAAAGAGCTTATGAGCAAGAACCATAGCATCATACTACATTAAGATTGTCATATTGGATCATCTTGGATCATTGCACCGAAATACCATACATATAGCATAATTCGGATAGACATAGTTGCATTTTTGCCTAGTAGGTTGTGCACAAGTTTGCGTATCCGCCTATTTTGCAATCGTGCTAGCGTCTCTCTAGTATTGTGCAACAAGAGCATTTCGTGGTTCCCACATTTTGGCTCAATTTTGGATTGCACAATCCCACTTATCTATTTGCGTGTGTGTTTCCTTGTACCCCATACTTGCTTGGTCTACTTGTTGCATTTGCAAATTTGTGAATCTTTTCCAACATTATTGAAGGTCACTTACTATTGCATCAAATTTTGTGCCACCATCCTAACCAAGCTCCACCATAAGCTCTTAATTGTGTAGGTGTGAGACCGACAAGAATTGGTACCAACAGTGCTATTTCATTGTCCACATTTGAGTGAATTTGATTCATCTTCAACATCGGTCAAGGTACATTTGGTACACGTTCTTTTCCTTCTTCCACTTACATAATACTTGGTATGATGGATAGGTCAAGTTCTTCTACAAATCCAACTCTCATCGAGAACGACGACGACATGTCATCATTCATCACAAAGAGCCACCTCTTTGGTGCTCAAAGGGCGTTACACCAAGAGCAACAAGCTTTGAGCGACCGCATCGACAACCTCGCCACCGACTTGCGACTCTCCGAGCAACGTACAAGAGACTAGTTCGATGACAAGTTCGACTCTCACAAGCAAGAAAATGATGCAAGAATGGACGAGATCCGCGCCTTGATGAGGAACCGGCGTCATTCCACTTCTTCCTCCTCAAGACGGAGCCGCTTGAGTCGACACTCCGACGACTCCTTTTCCGGCTCAAGTACACCGTCTTCGACCATTCTTCGACGAGCCGCGCATCAAGACCATCATGCACCTCGCAACCCACTACGAGACAAGCATTCACAAGAGCAAGTCGATGAGCAATTCCCTCGTCCTAAATCAAACCAAGTGGCTTTTGCTCAAGCTCAAGAACGGCAACGACTACGGCGCCAAGAAGAAGAACGAGCGCGTCTACACCAAGAAGAACAAGATGCCGAGGCTCAACGTCTTTGACAACAACAACGTGAAGCGCAAGCTCTTGAGGCGCAATGTGCCCTTCAAGATTCAAGTCGAGCCATCGCCAACCGCAATCGCGAATGGCACAATCAAGAGGAAGCTCTTCGAGAAGAAATCCAAGAGAGGAACTACCAACCGTGTGTGCAACGTCAAGCTCCTCAAGCACCTCCACAAGCTCGTCAAGCTCCACTTCAACCTCAAGTTCAATAAGAGCAAGTTGATCGTGGACTTCCTCCGCGCCAAGAGCAACATGACGATGACTATCCTCCACGTCAAGGACGTCATCATCACCATTGCCAACAACACAATGAAGAGCAACGCTATGGCAAGCTCAAGTTCACAATGCCCAAGTTCAATGGAAGCAATGATCCGGAAGAGTACCTCTCATGGGCATTGAAGGTCGACAAAATCTTTCGTTTGCACAACTTTGAGGAAGAGAAGAAGATCACAATGGCATCACTTGAGTTCCAAGACTATGTGCTCATATGGTGGGAACAAGTCCTTGAACGCCGTGAAGTAAGAGGTGAACCACCAATCACCACTTGGGCTCAAATGAAGGATGTCATCCGGGCACGCTTTGTACCAACCTACTACAACCGTGATCCCTTCAAGAAGCTACAACTCCTCAAGCAAGGAACAAAGAGTGTTGAAGAATACTACAAGGAAATGGAGATAGCCATGATTCGAGCCAATGTCAAGGAAGATGATGAGCAAACAATGGCATGATTATTGAATGGACTCAATCATCCCATCAAGAAGATTGCCGACTTCCAACCCTATTCCAACCTCATTGAGCTCGTACATCAAGCAACCAAGGTGGAACGTCAAGTGCAAGATGACTTCAAGTACGCCAAGTACTCATCCAAGACCTACGGCTTCTCCAACATCCAAGCTTCAACGACTCCTCCAACATCTACGTCAACCAAATCTTCTCCAAGCAACGACGACAAGTCAAGTTACAAGAAAACTTTGGCAAGTTCAAGTCGCCTTCCTCCTACGACAAGCAACTTCAAGCCGCGTACTTCATCATCTACTCCAACCGATGAGACCGTCAAGACAAGCTCCTTCAAATGTTTCACTTGTGGTGGCCGAGGCCACAAAGCCTTCCAATGCACCAACAAGCGCACCATGATCCTCAATGACGATGGCACCTACGACTCAATGAGTGAAGATGAAATGGAAGCTATTGAGCAAGTGGCCATGCACCGGCGCGTGAATGAGGATGAAGATGATCAAGTCTTTTGTGATGAGGATTCGAGCCCCGCTCTCGTTGTCTCCAAAGTCTTGACGCTTCAACATCAACAAGAAGAAGACCAACGATGCCACATCTTCCACACTAAGGCCGGCATCAATGGAAGGTCCGTCAAGGTCATCATCGATGGAGGTAGTTGCCACAACTTGGCAAGTGAAGAACTATCTTCAAAACTTCAATTGGTCAAGAAGAAGCACCCGCACCCCTACAAGGTTCAATGGCTAAGTGACTCCGGCACTATACGAGTCGAGCATACGGTCCAAGTCTCTTTCAAAATAGGTGCTTATGAAGACACTTTGGAATGTGATGTGGTCCCAATGACCGTTTGCCACCTCCTTCTTGGTCGACCATGGCAATTCGACCGTGGTGTCATCCACAATGGGCGCACCAATCACTATAGCTTCAAGATGAAAGGGAAGGAGTATGTGCTCCGACATATGTCTCCTAGCCAAGTGATAGCCGACAAGCAAACCACCCACCATGCGAGAAGAGTGAGAAAGTTACCCATCCAAAAGTGAATGAGAACCACAAGCCAAATATGAGCGCCTCTTCGCCTAGAGAGAAAAACCTCATCCTATTTGTCACCAAAAGTGAGATTAGAGAAGTGTGTGAGAACCCGTCGAGTGTGATGCACTTCGTCCTCGTGTGCAAAGATGGAGAGCCAACAACTAACACCTCTCATGAGTTACCTTTCGTGTTTTAGTCTCTTTTGCAGGAATTCCAAGATGTCTTCCCCGATGAGCTACCTCCGGGTCTACCTCCCCTACGAGGCATTGAGCATCGAACCGACCTCATCCTCGGAGCGCCACTTCCAAACAAAGCCCCATACCGTGTCAATCCCGAAGAAACCAAGGAGATTCAACGACAAGTACAACAACTCATCGACAACGGTCAGGTACGTGAAAGCTTAAGCCCATGTGCCGTTCCCGTTATCCTTGTACCTAAACCCGATGGCAGTTTTCGCTTGTGTTCCGATTGTAGACCCATAAACGCCATCACCGTTTGTTATAGGCACCCCATTCCTCGCTTAGATGATATGCTTGATGAACTTAGTGGAGCCAACTTCTTCTCAAAAATAGATCTTAAAAGTGGCTATTATAAAATCTGAATTCAAGAAGGTGATGAATGGAAAACCGCTTTCAAAACCAAATTTGGCTTATATGAGTGGTTAGTGATGCCTATGGGTTTGTCGGAAGCACCCGGAACTTTCGTGCGTCTTATGCATCATGTGCTTAGACCTTACATTGGAGTCTTCATTGTGGTTTACTTTGATGATATCCTTGTGTTTAGCAAAACCATGAAAGAGCATATTAATCATGTTAAATCTGTGTTGCAAGCTCTTCGCAAGGAACGCCTTTATGCAAACTTGAAAAAAATGCACTTTTGGCGTTGCCAAAGTGATTTTCTTGGGTTTTGTTGTCTCTTCCAAGGGTGTCCATGTTGATGAAACTAAAATTGAAGCAATTAAAACTTGGCCCCAACCCACCAATTTGCAACAAGTGAGAAGTTTTCTTGGTCTAGCAGGATTTTATCGCCGCTTTGTGAAAAACTTTAGCACAATTGTCGCTCCTTTGCATGCCTTGAGTAAGAAGAATGCTCCTTTTGTTTGGGGATCTTTGCAATCCACCGCTTTTGATGAGCTCAATTCTTTGCTTACTCATGCTCCGATTCTTGCTTTGCCCAATTTTGACAAAACTTTTGAGGTTCATTGTGATGCAAGTGGTACCGGAATTGGCGGAGTTTTGATGCAAGAAAAACGAGCCATTGCTTATTTTAGTGAAAAACTCTCCGGTGCTCAACTTAATTATCCCATCTATGACAAAGAATTGTATGCTTTAGTGCGTGTGCTACATGTTTGGGAACATTTTCTTAGACCTCATGAGTTTGTCATTCATACCGATCATGAAACGCTTAAGTACCTAAAAGGTCAAACTAAGTTGAACAAGCGTCATGCCAAATGGAGTGAATTCATTGAATCTTTGCCTTACGTAATCAAGTACATCAAGGGTAAAGAAAATGTGTTGTCGATGCACTTTCACGCATATGCACACTTGTGACTAAACTTGAGTTGAATGTTATTGGTTTTGAGCATATAAAAGACTTGTATGAGCATGATCCTTCTTTTGCTACTCCTTACGCTAAGTGTTTGACACACATGTCTTGGGAATGATACTACATAAAGGATGATTATCTTATGAGAGCTAACAAACTTTGCATTCCCGAGTCTTCTCTTCGTTTGCTCCTTTTGCAAGCGGCTCATGGAGGCGGACTTATGGGACACTTTGGACGTGACAAGACCTTCGCCACGCTCTCCAAGAACTACTTTTGGCCCAAGATGCTCCGTGACGTATCACGCTTCACCACCCGATGCTCTACATGTCGCAAAGCTAAGTCTAAAGCTCAATCCCATGGTCTTTACATGCCCCTTCCCATTCCTTATCAACCATGGGAAGACATTAGTATGGATTTTGTAGTAGGTTTGCCTAGAACTCAAAATAGCAAGGATTCCGTCTTTGTTGTTGTGGACAGATTTTCTAAGATGGCACATTTCATTCCTTGCAACAAGATAGACGATGTTTCACATATCGCTAATCTCTTTTGTAGGGAAATCTTGCGACTTCATGGATTGCCAAAGACGATTGTCTCGGATCATGACGTCAAGTTCCTGAGTTACTTTTGGAAGACCCTATGCGCCAAGCTTGGAATCAAGCTCTTGTTCTCATCCGCATACCATCCTCAAACCGACGGCCAAACGGAGGTGACGAACCGGACACTATCCACTCTACTTCGCGTGTTGATCAAGAGGAACATCAAGGAGTGGGAGGCGTGTCTACCCATCGCCGAGTACGCCTACAACCGAGCAAGACAGTCGACTACCGGCAAGTCCCCTTTCGAGGTCGTCTACGGCTTCAACCCATTGTCACCATTGGACATTCTACCTCTCCCTCTACAAGAGCGCACCAACATGGATGCGAGTGCACGGGCAAGCTACATCAAGAAGATGCATGAAGATACAAGGCACACCATCGAGCGCCAAGTACAACGACTAGCGACCAAGCTCAACATCAACAAGCAACCCATGGTATTCAACATTGGTGATCTAGTGTGGCTACATCTTCGCAAGGACCGCTTCCCCAATGAATGCAAGTCCAAGCTTCTACCTCGCGCCGATGGACCTTTCAAGGTTCTAGCACGGTACAACGACAACGCCTACAAGATTGATCTACCACAAGGCAAGTACAATGTGAGCGACATCTTCAACATAAAGGACCTTGCGCCATACCATGGAGCTGAAGATCTTGATCCGAGGTCGGATCCTTCCCAAGGGGGGGGAGATGATGCGGAGCATCCCTCACTCATCCCCATGGACGTGCCCACATCTCCCTCAACACCACTTGGACCCATGACAAGAACCCGAGCTAAGGCTATCGAAGATAAGGTGAACTCGCTCCTCTCCGAACTTCCTCTTCCTACTCACGAGACATGGCTACTACCTCATTCAGAAACTCTGTGTGTTATCAGGTGCCTGGAAATGAGCCACGGAACAGTGACCCCCAAGAGCCAAGACGACGAGGACCCCGATCATGATGAACAAGAAGAAGAGCTGCCGCGAAGCTACAGGCGTCGGACGACCGATAGTGTCCGGACGTCCGACGAGTCCCAGGACACGGACGACCGGACCCCTCCGGACGTCCGACACTTCGTCACCCGAACCAAATCTACGGACGTCCGGAGTGGATCGGACGACCGGACACCAGGCACCAGAAGCGAAACTACGGACGTCCGAGCGCACCCGGACGACCAGACTCTCCTGAAGCCCCGGACGACTGACCCCCTACGGACGACCAACGCGCCTACACCCGAGCTGAAACAACGGACGTCCGAGCGCGCCCGGACGACCGGACCGTCCCGAGCCTCCGGACGTCCGACTCCTGAGTGACCGAACCTGCGGGCTGGAGCCCTTGTACCCCTTCGTTTTGACTTCCATTTGCACTAAGACTATAAATAGGACACCCCCACCTCCTGGTACGGGCAGCATTGGATTAGCTCATATTTGTGAGAGAGCCTTTGCTCATCCACTTGGATACTTCTCCTCGGAGTTCAGGACCTCTTCGGAGAAGATCCCCCAAGCGGATTCAAGACCCCTTTCGAGGGAAGATCATCAAGACCTCCGTGAGGAGATGAACTGTCCTTTGTATCCTTACCTTTGTTGATTGTGAATCATATGTATCTCTTTGTGTTCGGTGATCTAGCACTCGTGTCATTGATTCTCTATCAGTTTCGTGATTCTCTCTCGTCCTCCCCGTGATTTCCCATTTGTGCTTCCGCGTGTCCTTCGTGTTTCTCCCGTGGGATCCCTCCAAACGTGAAAGATCATCCACCTAGGGTTTTGCCCTACATCACATATGTTGTTGGATACATATTGTCATGGCCATGAGATGGCATGAGGATGGGTAAGATGGCAGTGTTGTGACATGCCAGTCTTACACCAATCCATTTGACTTCAGTGTTATCGTGAATCAAATCACATTCCCATTCATTTCCATTCCTGTACTGCCACATGTTTCCCGCAAGGAATATGGCTTAGTAAGCTGCAAACCATTTCCCTGGTACACACCAAATAGAGAGTCCGGGATGAGGGTTCCATGGCCCTGGATTAAAGCCCGTCATCCGGTCAGGGGGCATGGGTGTTTCCGGTTGGGACCGAGAGGGGGGCACCCCTTAGAGCACGCGTATAGAAATTTGATCCCATGCTATTCAAGGTTGTGACCTCCCCGTCTCAAAGTTTTTCTTGGACGTTGTCTAGGGTGATTCCTGGCATCGTGAGGTGGAATGGGTGTGTACTGGTTAAATGTGTTTCTACCGAAATACCGTAAACGGAACTAGTACTTTGTGACTACGGAAATCCGTTGGCTGTGGTCAGTTAGTACAAACTCTGCAGAGTCACAAATCCTTTAAATCATCTTGTACTTGTCCAAGTACTGTGTTCATCTTATCTTGTCAGATATCAGTCTCGGTGACAAAACCCGGTGGATTACATGTGTGTTAAATCCAGTTAATTGTTTATTCCTGTGGATGGACTAACTTGTTATTTACTTTTGTTATAAGCCCTTTCTGTGATGTCGCGCAGACGTCCGATTGTGGCATACTTGTTATTTACATTTGTTATAAGCCCTTTCTGCGATGTCGCTCAGACGTCCGACTGTGGCATTTCTTTTACAAGCCCTTTCTGCGATGTCGCTCAGACGTCCGACTGTGGCATTTCTTCTATAAGCCCTTTATGTGGTGTCGCTTAGACGCTCGACTGTGGCATTTCTTTTTCAAGCCCTTTCTGCGATGTCGCTCAGACGTCCGACTGTGGCATTTCTTTTATAAGCCCTTTATGTGGTGTCGCTTAGACGCCCGACTGTGGCATTTCTTTTTCAAGCCCTTTCTGCGATGTCGCTCAGACGTCCGACTGTGGCATTTCTTTTATAAGCCCTTTATGTGGTGTCGCTTAGACGCCCGACTGTGGCATTTCTTTTATAAGCCCTTTATGTGGTGTCTCTTAGACGCCCGACTGCGGCATCAGCTTTATTTGTTTACCTTTCGATGTGTCCCTCCAGACACCCGATCGGTTTTCAGTTATTTTTTTTACTTATCAAGTCGTGCAAGTATATCGTTATTGGATCGAGCATCATTAATTTTCCTCAGGGCGCATTCATGCATACATTTGTTATATCTTTTGTCCGAACTGTCTTGCGAGTACTTTCAAAGTACTCACCTCGCTTGTTGATTTGGCCAGATGTTGATGAAGGCGATCTCATGGATGAAGAGTTCAATAGCGAGTTCGACGCCTAGAGGAGTCCCAGTCAGTCCCGTGCGAATCCTGCATTTGGTCACTATATTATATCCGCTTCCGCCACCCCTGAAATAAATTCATCGAGCCTCACCTCGATGCTCGATGAGCTGCCAGTTAGGAGTCAAGTTATCCACCACCACTTTTATCTCGAGCTAGTAGCATGTCACCACACCCCTGGGTCATAACCGCCCCTATGTAAGATATCGGCGAGTTTGTAATAATTTGTTGAGCAGCCTCAGCTCAACCCTGTAATATATTAATGATACTGGTCCTCTGTTTATCAAGCGCTTGTCTACCAGTGAGGATGACTTTTCCTATACTAGGATCAAAGATCAATTTTCTCAATAATTATTTTTATTGAAAAACCGGTCGTGACAGACTTGGTATCAGAGCCAGGCTGACTGTAGGAAGCCACTAGGTGCGATCGCTAATCGGTTATTAGCATGATAGAGTTTATTCATGTTTTTACAAATGTAGTCATTTTTTTGACAGTCGGCATAAAATTTATGATCTGATCGCTCAAAATTTTTGCCTACTTTTCTAGATGGCTGGCAACGACTGCGAGTCACAAATGTTCGCCAACGTGCCTAAGGGGTTCGTCAAGCTCCTCTCCTTCATCGTTCAGGTCGCGATGGGGCCATCTATACGCCCAGTCTTCACGCTTTATCCACACAAGATCAATGACAGTCTGACCATGCACCAGGCCGCGGTGCAATTCAGGGGAGGGCGTGCTGAGATATGCCGCTTCCGATTCTTTGGGAGAGCCATGCCTACGGAGAGGCATGCTATGCAGATGGCTGCCCGTGAAGCGATAGCTCGTCTTCGGGATGTCCTTCCTTCAATGAAGACATGTCGCTACCGCTACCTTCCGTGCCACGTGCCATACACCTGTTGTCGGTGTCAAAACCAGCGGATCTTGGGTAGGGGGTCCCGAACTGTGCGTCTAGGCGGATGGTAACAGGAGACAAGGGACACGATGTTTTACCCAGGTTCGGGCCCTCTTGATGGAGGTAAAACCCTACGTCCTGCTTGTTTGATATTGATATTATGGATGTTTACAAGAGTGGATGTACCACGAGATCAAGGAGGCTAAACCCTAGAAGCTAGCCTATGGTATGATTGTAATGGTTGTTATTGTTGTGTCCTACGGACTAGAGCCATCCGGTTTATATAGACACCGGAGAGGGCTAGGGTTACATAGAGTCGGTTACAATAGTAGGAGATCTACGTATCCGTATCGCCAAGCTTGCCTTCCACGCCAAGGAAAGTCCCATCCGGACACGGGACGAAGTCTTCAATCTTGTATCTTCATAGTCTTGGAGTCCGGTCGATGATGATGATAGTCCGGCCGATGATAGTTCGGCCGATGATGGTAGTCCGGCTATCCGGACACCCCCTAATCCGGGACTCCCTCAGTAGCCCCCGAACCAGGCTTCAATGACGATAAGTCCAGCGTGTGTGTAGTCTTCGGCGTTGCAAGGCGGGTTCTCCTTCAAGTTCTACGTACCTGCCGAACAGTGTCCGGCTTCCTCATCAATGTTGCGCGTCTTGGCTTCCACGCCCAATAATGGCCTTCCTCCACGCGTCGCGCGAATGTGAAAAGCCAGGGTGTCTTTTATGTTTTACCCCCTAGTTGTGCGAATAATCTGCCTATAAGGGAGGCAAGAATCCAGATCCAAATCGCCATCTTCCTCCCGCAAATACTCATCGGAGCGCTTTCGACCAAGAATCCATTCCATCATGGACCGTCAACGCGGCTCCTCTTCTCGCGCTCCCAGCCCTTTGCCAGGAGATTGGAGGAGATGCTCTGTTCCGCACAACGAGCTGGTGAAGCTCCAAGCGGGGGGATATCTCCCTCCGGCCTTTATGGTTCCGGTTCGAGCCGGGCTGGCCACCTACAAAGGTGGGAAGCAAGCGGAGGTTACCCCAAGTCCCAACAAAGGGGAGCGGGTATGCTTCGTCCCCTATCTGATAAGGGGGCTCGGATTTCCTGTACATCCATTCCTCCGCGGGCTCCTGGAGTTCTACGGACTCCAGCTTCATCACCTCACGCCCGCCTCAATCCTGCACATTGCGGGTTACGTAGCTCTTTGCGAGCTATTCCTGGGCGTCGAGCCCCATTTCGCGCTGTGGAAGAGGTTGTTCTGCCTTGTACCCCGCTCTCACGAGGGGTCCATATATCAAGTGGGCGGCGCCGAAATATGGCGTATTGCCGGGACCGGATATCCATCCGGAACCCCTAAGAAGGCGTCCGAAGACTGGCCTTCAGGATGGTTTTATATAGAAGACGCTCCGCTGCCGGACCCTGTTCGGATCGGCCTCCCGGAGTTCAGCAATGCTCCTCTGAAGAAACGCCTTAGTTGGCGTCCGCGGAGCCCCCAACTGGAGGAAGACAAGAGCGTCCATTATTTGATGGGCCGAATAAGGTTACTGGCCCATTCCGGGTTGACCATGATTGGAGTCATGGCAACATGCATTATGCGGGGGGTGCAGCCACTACAATACAGGGGCCACCCCATGTGGGATTTCAACGGGGAGGACGATGCCACCCGTCATGGCCGTAAAGGGCCGGATTCGGTCGAAGACCTGGTGACGATCCTGTCCGGCCTGTATAAGGGGGAGAAGGAGGATTTCCTTCGGACGAACCCGTTAAATGGGTTCTCCATGAATAATCCCCGGCCTTGGGTAAGCGAACACTCTGCGTGCCCGACCCATGCTTTTTGAAACTTAAGTTTCTTATATTGTGTTCTTCTTTCGACGCAGGAACTGCGCCGGATCGTGGAGGACATGCTAAGTCCAGCTCCGCAACCCGAGGATCCAGAGAGATCCCGGGATCCGGCCTCCGAAGAGGATCCGGACATAAAGGTGGAGCTAATCGACGGGGTGTTCCACCAGCTCAGCATGGACAATGCCTTAGTCGCCATCACGGCCGACTATCCCGGACTATATCCGGCTTCCCAGGTGATTGCGACCGAAGTCCTGACACCGTCATTCCTTCCTTGCTTATTTCTGACCACCGTATATGATGGCGCCGTGCAGGAGGCGCCCCTAGGGCGAGAAGCCGAGCCCGCGGTGGCTGACCAACAAAGGCCAGTCCGGACCAGTAGGCGGAAGAGGAGCGCGGCGCGGACTGAAACGTCGCCGCAAAGGTGTAGCTCACAATTCATTATTTAGAGCAACGTTCCTAGGAAGCGTTTGAGTGCTCATGACTTTTGTAGGGAAAAAAGCGCCCGCCGGACTGCGGGCGTGGAGGTTGCCAATCCAACCTCTACCAGCCAGGCTCCAGCACCTGGTCTGGAGGGGGAGGCGTGCGCAAGGCGCGAGCCGGACGTTCCTCCGACGGAGGATGCCGACAGACTGTCCGCCACCAAGTCTGAGGTGGAGAGTGCCATGAATCACAGGCGCCGCCGGACAGTATTTCGTGACGCGTGCTTCTCCCCCGAGGCGTTGAATGCCTTTAACGCGGGGGACGCGCACCTTCGTGCTGCTCAAGATGGTTTTACCAGAGCCACGGAGCAGTATGTAAAAGACATACGGGTAAGAGAATTTAATAGTTGTATATGCCAGTAGCCCCCGAGACTTAAAGTAGTTATATTAACTGATTTAAGGATCATATGAAACGTAGGATCTTACCGAGAAGAATACCCAACTGTCTCAGGAGCTGCAGGAGTGCAAGGCCCAACTTGAGGCCGCACTCTCTGGCGCAGGAGGAAACACAGGGACCTCTCCTGGTAACGCATTATTTTAGAAAGATAAGTAGCGTTTGGCCTTTGCGCAAGTCTAAAAAATGACGTTGCAGGTGCTGCCGGACAAGATCCGGACAGGCAAGAACTTCTGCGCCAACTGAAGGCCGGCGAGAGGGTGCTGCATAAGGTGCAGCATGAAAGGAACAAGCTCCAGGATGCCCATGCCCAGCTTGGAGAAGAGCTGAAAGGCGTTCGGGCCGAGCTGTCGGGCTCCGTTAAGGAGAATCAGCGGCTTCGTCGCGGCATCTATAGTAAGTGCTTGAGCGAACTCCTTTGAAAAGAAGAGTTCGGCGAGGAAGTCGATTTGACAGAATATGTCTGCAGGTATGCTCACAGGTCGCCCTGCGGAGGAGATGCCCGTATCAACGGGTGATCAACTTCCCGAATTGTTGCAACTGATCGAACGAGTTCGGCAGGCAATGAGCGGCGTCATCCAGGCTTTATGGCCAGCCTTCTCCTTACCCGAGGGTCTTGGGGAGCTTGCGGAGAAGCTTCAGGGAGTGCGGCAGCGCTTCCATTTATGGAAGATTTCGGCCTGCCGCCAAGGTGCCAGGGAGGCCTGGGCCATGGTAAAGACGCGGTACAAGAAGGCGGATCCCAACCACATGGCCGAAGTCGGACCTGTGGGGCCCGATGGGAAGGAGATCCCTGTGAGTTTAGTATACGGCCAAGTAGAGTTGGCCGCTAAATTTTCCCAACAGGACTGTAAATTAGACAACCTGTTAGACGGGATTGAGGAAGAATACAATCAGTCGATTTGACAATGTATTATAAAATGACATATAAAATGCCTTCTAGCCGGATTGTAGATCGTTTGTCTTTGCCGACCTTTTCGCTTCGACCTCGGGACCCTAGAGTCCGGAGTGTGTCCGAATACCTTCTCGGTTATGAAACAACCGGGGTATGCATGGAGACCAGGCGTAGGGGTCATTAGTGCTTTATCAGACAAGTGCCCAACTAGTTATGTTATATTACATGGGTAGTAAGAAACATCTTCCAGGGAGAATAGTTCCGTTAAGGGTTCCTTTCCTCTGGGGGTGGCATGCCCTAAAGTGCATGTCCGGACTGCGAAAAAAAGCAGAAAAACATCTGGGGGCAGATAAATAAGTGGATAAAAAACCATCTTTTAAGTCACCGACCGAATATTCCCTTAAGAACGCTAGCTTTCGGCTTCACCCAGTCTGAGGTACACATCCGGCTGACCCGGCAGTAACAATCGCAGAGGTGCTCCCTTTACCTCCTAGCCGAACAATCGGGAACGTAGGGGTAAGCACAGGAGCCAGGCAACCCAGCTTGGCCAAAACTTAAGTCATATCGATGCATATAATGGTGAATAAAAGGTACATGTGGAGGCTTGACACATGTGCTGGGCATGAAGCCCTTATAATTAAGCTTCTGGTAAAGAAGCCCCCAGGTATAATGAGTGCGGATAGCACATCAATTGCGAACGATGCGCAAGTAGGCCTTTTAAGGCTTTGATGAATAGGGTTGAGAAGAAAAAGATAAACAAAAGGCAGCTGAAGTAAAAAAAATTGGACGGGGGGAAAGGGACGAACTCTTAGTCCGGCGCTAGGCATAGAATCTTCGGAGGCGGGCTGCGTTCCATGGGTTCGGCTCGAGTCGGTTATCCGACGCATTTCGTAGACGGTACGCTCCGCCGGTCAAGACTTTATCGATGATGAAGGGGCCTTCCCATTTGGGCTTGAGCTTGTCCTTTTTCTTGTCCGGCAGGCGTAGAACCAGTTCGCCAACGTTGTAAGTCTTGGCCCGTACTTCTCTGCTTTGGTATCTTCGAGCCTGCTGCTGATAAAATGCGGAACGAGCCTTGGCGACGTCGCGTTCTTCCTCCAATGCGTCCAAGCTGTCCTGCCGATCCAACTCGGCTTCTCTTTCTTCGTACATGCGCACTCGAGGTGAGTCATGAATTATGTCGCAGGGCAAAACTGCTTCTGCGCCGTATACCATAAAAAATGGTGTGAATCCGGTAGTACGGTTAGGCGTTGTCCGCAGCCCCCAGAGTACGGAGTCGAGCTCCTCTACCCAGTGCGTGTCAGATTTCGTAAGGGACCGCACTAGTCTGGGTTTGATGCCGCTCATTATTAGACCATTTGCTCGTTCCACTTGACCGTTGGTTTGAGGATGATAGACTGAAGCGTAATCGAGCTTGATGCCCCTATTTTTGCACCATGATTTAACCTCATCGGCCGTGAAGTTCGTGCCGTTATCGGTGATGATGCTGTGGGGGACACCATAACGGTGTACTACCCCAGATATAAAGTCTATCACTGGTCCGGACTCTGCCGTTTTAACTGGCTTGGCCTCTATCCATTTGGTGAATTTATCCACCATGACCAATAGGTACCTTTGCTTGTGGGTTCCCCCTTTAAGTGGTCCAACCATGTCAAGCCCCCAGACCGCGAACGGCCAGGTAATGGGTATAGTTTTGAGGGCGGTGGGTGGCATGTGGCTCTGATTAGCAAAGAGCTGACAACCGACGCATCTTCGGACTAAGTCCTGAGCATCTGCCCGGGCCGTCGGCCAATAAAATCCTGTACGGAATGCCTTTCCTACAAGGGCCCGGGCTGCGGCGTGGTGTCCGCCTAGTCCGGCGTGAATTTCAGCCAGAAGGTCTCGCCCTTCCTCTTCGGAGATACACCTTTGAAGGACTCCGGTTGTGCTTTTCTTATAGAGTTCTCCCTCATGGACCTTGTAGGCTTTAGATCGCCGGACTACGCAGCGGGCCTCATTATGGTCTTCGGGGAGTTCCTGCCTAAGCAAGTAGGCTAGGAACGGCTCTGTCCATGGGGCGATTACTGCCATTATGTCGTGAGCTGAGGGTGTTGTTTCGTCGGCTGGATCGCCGGTTATGTCAGATTGTTCTGCGGCTGCCTCCGGTTTGTTATTTCCGGACTCCTCTTCCCATAGTACGGATGGCTTGAACAGCCGTTCCAGGAAGATATTTGGAGGGACAGCGTCACGTTTTGCGCCGATGCGTGCCAATACGTCGGCCGCTTGGTTATTATCTCTGGCTACGTGGTGGAATTCAAGTCCTTCGAACCGAGCTGACATTTTAAGGACGGCGTTGCGATAGGCTGCCATTTTTGGATCCTTGGCGTCAAAGTCTCCATTTACTTGGGATATTGCGAGGTTTGAGTCCCCGCGCACCTCTAGGCGTTGGATGCCCATGGAGATTGCCATCCGGAGGCCATGTAAGAGGGCCTCGTATTCGGCTGCGTTGTTGGAGTCCGTGTACATTATCTGGAGTACGTATTGGACTCTGTCCCCGGTTGGGGACGTTAGTACGATGCCAGCCCCCAATCCGGCCAACATTTTGGAGCCGTCGAAATGCATAATCCAATTGGAGTATGCGCCGTACTCTTTAGGGAGTTCGGCTTCAGTCCACTCAGCGACAAAGTCAGCCAAAACTTGCGACTTTATAGCTCGCCGGGGTTTGTAAGTTATGTCGAATGGTAAGAGCTCAATGGCCCATTTTGCAATCCTGCCCGTTGCGTCGCGGTTATTTATAATGTCATTTAGGGGTACTTCGGAGGCCACTGTTATCGAACACTCTTGAAAGTAGTGTCGGAGCTTCCGGGATGCCATGAACACCGCATACGCTATCTTTTGATAGTGCGGGTAACGGGACTTGCAGGGGGTTAAAACAGTGGATACGTAGTACACTGGTTTTTGAAGAGGGAATTTATGCCCTTCTGTCTCTCGTTCTACGACGAGCACCGCGCTTACTACTTGATGTGTTGCCGCGATGTATAACAACATAGGTTCGCCCAGGTTGGGCGCAGCCAGGACCGGATTCGTTGCCAATATGGCCTTTATTTCTTCGAGTCCGGCAGTGGCAGCATCCGTCCACTCGAAGTGTTCGGTGTGCCTGAGGAGGCGATAGAGGGGCAATGCCTTTTCTCCTAGGCGGGAGATAAAGCGGCTGAGAGCCGCCACGCATCCAGTCAATTTCTGGATCTGTTTGAGGTTTTTTGGAATATCCAACTGCGATAGGGCTCGGATCTTGGCCGGATTTGCTTCAATTCCTCTACCGGATACAATGAAGCCCAAGAGCTTTCCGGCTGGTACGCCGAAAACGCATTTTTCCGGATTCAGCTTGATGTCATATGCTCGGAGGTTGTCGAATGTGACCCTCAAGTCGTCTACTAGAGTTTCGACGTGTTTGGTTTTGACGACTACGTCGTCTACGTATGCCTCTACTGTTTTGCCGATCTGGGTAGCCAGACATGTCTGAATCATGCGCTGATATGTTGCGCCGGCGTTTTTAAGTCCGAAGGGCATCGTGTTGAAGCAGAATGGTCCATATGGAGTAATGAACGCCGTTGCGGCTTGATCCGCTTCTGCCATCTTGATTTGATGATAGCCGGAGTATGCGTCCAGGAAGCACAATGAATCGTGCCCTGCAGTGGCATCGATGATTTGGTCGATGCGGGGGAGGGGGAAGGGATCCTTTGGGCAGGCTTTATTTAGGTCTTTGAAATCGACACATAGGCGCCAGGATCTGTCCTTCTTTGGTACCATTACCAGGTTTGCTAGCCAATCCGGATGTTTGATATCTCTGATGAATCCGGCTTCCAATAGTTTGGCTAGTTCTTCTCCCATTGCCTGTCTTTTGGGTTCGGAAAATCGTCGAAGAGCCTGTTTGACTGGCTTGAACCCTTTTAGGATGTTTAGGCTATGCTCTGCCAGCCTGCGAGGGATTCCTGGCATATCTGAAGGATGCCAGGCGAAAATGTCCCAATTTTCCCGAAGGAATTCTCGCAGCGCGGCGTCTACATCAGGGTTCAACTGTGCCCCGATGGAGGCCGTCTTTGTCGGGTCCGTTGGGTGGACCTGGAATTTTATAATTTCGTCCGCTGGTTTAAAGGAGGTGGACTTGGATCTCTTATCGAGTATCACGTCGTCTCTGTGCACCGTAGCGCGCAGCGCGGTGAGTTCCTCTGCCGCTAGGGCTTCGGATAGTGCCTCCAGGGCTAATGCGGCTGTTTTGTTTTCGGCGCGGAGTGCTATGTCCGGATCACTAACGAGAGTGATTATCCCGCCGGGCCCAGGCATTTTGAGCTTCATGTACCCGTAATGGGGTACGGCTTGGAAAATCGTGAACGCCTCTCGTCCTAATATAGCGTGGTATCCGCTGCTGAGCGGGGCCACTTGGAACGTGATTTCTTCGGACCTGTAATTGTCCGGCGAGCCGAACACCACATCGAGTGTGATTTTTCCGGTGCAGCGTGCTTCCCGGCTAGGGATTATTCCTCTGAAGGTTGTGCTGCTTCGCTCAATGCGGCTCCAGTCTATTTCCATTTTTTGAAGAGTTTCCTCGTAAATGAGGTTCAATCCGCTGCCGCCATCCATGAGTACCTTGGTAAGTCGAAAGCCGTCCACTATTGGACTGAGGACCAATGCGGCTGGTGCTCGGGCTGTTCGGAATTTAGGTTCGTCGCTGGCGTTGAAGGTGATGGCCGCGTCGCTCCAAGGATTTGTTGTTGCTACTTGGTAGACTTCGGCAAGGCTGTGGATCGTTCGTTTCCGCATATTGTTTGATGCGAAAGTCTCGAAGACGGTTGATACCGTACCGGTATTGTTGGTGTGGTTTCGCGGGGCTAGAAGCTCCTCGCCACTTTTGGCCACCTGCCGTAATATCCAACATGCACGAAGGCTATGTGTTGGGGTGGCGCCCTTGGTACTGTGAATTGTACAGGGTTTGCTGAGCCATCCCTCCAGTACGGTTCCGTTCCCTTTAAGGGGCTTCTGTTTTTTGGTTCTTGTACTTGGTGCCTGAGTGTAATGCACCCTTTTGTTGCGGACTGGGGCTATGTTCGGGGCCGGATTATCCCAAAACCTATCTTCGGTTTTCCGGAAACTTTCTATGGCACAGTACTTTCGCACTATGGATGCCAAGTCGGCGAAACGCGTGATTTCACGATGGCTGACGGCGTTCAAGATTCCCCTGTCCGTGCAATTGTTGCAAAAGATCGAGATTGCGTTTTCCTCTCGGCAGTCCTTTATCCGGTCCATGACCAGGAGGAATCTGGCCCAGTAATGATGTACTGTTTCGGCTGGCTCTTGCCGGATTAGAGATAGATCGCATATATCTGGACGGGCGGGCCTAATTGAGTCCGGGACCCTGCCCATCTCGAGGCTCAAGGGCCGAGAAGTTTCCGAATTTGGAAGCTTGGAAAGTGGAACGTTGTCCAACGAGTCCGGTCCGATGCCTGACTTTATGTTCAGTGCTTGATCGGAATCCGCTCCTCCGCGGGAATCCGGCATGGAGGGTTCGGTAGCCCGGACACGACTAGTTTTCAATATGGGAGAAGGATCGTCGCGATGTTCCTCTACCACCGTGACGTGGTGGGTAACCTGGGGAGAGTTAATCTCTCTCAGATCGGTTTTAAGCCCGATCCGATTGTAGTCTGTAGCGACTCCCAGGGCGGCGATCCGATCCAAGAGTTCGTTTACAGACGAGAGCTCTGCTGGATCTAACTGCTCGGCGAATTCCGAGTTGACGTGAAGATTGCTCTCGATGACACGAGAGGTCATCGTTGAAGCGGTGGCCGGACAGGCGGTCATAAGAAAACCTCCTAGCCGGATAGTTTGGCCGGCGGCCAAGGCTCCATCGGCGAAGATGCCGTCCTTGAAGACGGGAAGAGGCATCCTTCCTATCGGTGACAGCACAGAGGAACTCTCAATGAAAGCACCAATGTCGGTGTCAAAACCGGCGGATCTCGGGTAGGGGGTCCCGAACTGTGCGTCTAGGCGGATGGTAATAGGAGACAAGGGACACGATGTTTTACCCAGGTTCGGGCCCTCTTGATGGAGGTAAAACCCTACGTCCTGCTTGATTGATATTGATATTATGGATGTTTACAAGAGTGGATCTACCACGAGATCAAGGAGGCTAAACCCTAGAAGCTAGCCTATGGTATGATTGTAATGGTTGTTGTTGTTGTGTCCTACGGACTAGAGCCATCCGGTTTATATAGACACCGGAGAGGGCTAGGGTTACATAGAGTCGGTTACAATAGTAGGAGATCTACGTATCCGTATCGCCAAGCTTGCCTTCCACGCTAAGGAAAGTCCCATCCGGACACGGGACGAAGTCTTCAATCTTGTATCTTCATAGTCTTGGAGTCCGGTCGATGATGATGATAGTCCGGCCGATGATGATAGTTCGGCCGATGATGGTAGTCCGGCTATCCGGACACCCCCTAATCCGGGACTCCCTCACCTGTCACTACTCATTCTCTTGCCCCAGAGGAGAGCGAAACGAGGCTTTTGAGATGCTTGTCGAGTACCTCCGAGCCCTGGAGGCAGCCTTCGACAGCATGGTGGACGACCTCGTAGCTGCATGCATGGACTCAGTCCATGGCTGTGCCGCCAACAGGAGGGAACTCCTGCACACCGCTCCACCGCTGACTTTTATCTCGTCCTCAACTTCTCATTCACCTACCATTCTCGCCACTGCTCGTCGTCTGCCTACCACTGAGGAATTCAACCAAGCTATTGCACCCACTCCCGTTCGCGCTGCACCACTCATTGCACCCACTCCTGTTCGCGTTGTACCACTCATTGCACCCACTCCCATGCGTGCTACTCCACCTATTCCGCCCACTCATATTCAGGTTACTCCGCCTATGGCACCTGCTCCATCATCTCAGCGCAGCGTTTCTCGTCTGGAACCTATTAGCGAGGAGGAGGTCGATTCCCCAGCGTCACTGCGTCTCACCCTCGGCAGGCCAAGGGAGATCCTCACCATCTCCAACTGAGTACGTGTAGACGCCATGCGATGTACCGACTTGTGTAATATGTGTATATGTACATAGGTTGTGAGAAGTAGCCTGTTTGCGCATCATGTAGGATATGGAGAAGTGCACTAGTTTCAATAACATGTCAGGATTATGTACGCATATCCTGAGTGATGTAATGTATAATTATGCCTGCGTGTAAGATATGTAATAGTCCTTCTCCGCGCGCAATCGTGTATTTTCAAAAAAAATCCTGGAGCTTTTTGTGTGATTTTATTGACTGTTGCAACTCTCTTTCTTGTCTTACGAGTTTCACAAAATATATCCCCAGAGTGAAAGATGTCTCGTCCGTGGACGCGCTCTATGCTAAATCAGCCCGAAGAAAATTATGGCACGCCATCAAACCATAATTTCACTCAGGGAAAGACAAGTCAACAGGACCGTGAAACAACATTTACCCAAGTGTGTCGTCTGTATGAACAGAGTCAGCAACAACACCAGGAAATGATGAACCAATTCATCAATATGGGAAATCACCGTGGTCAGTATCAGCAGCAATCCAAGTTGTCTGAGTTATAGAAAACGCGTCCTTCAACATTTTCTCAGACTGACAAGCCTCTTGAGGCCGAAGACTAGCTTCGAGACATGGAGAGAAAATTAATTATTACACAGTGTTCAGACCGTGAAAAAGTATTGTATGCACCACATTATCTCACGGGAGCAGCTGCATCGTGATGGGAAAACTTCCTGCACATGCACCCCAACAAAAATGAAATAACCTGGGAGGATTTCAAGGAAGGTTTTTGTGGGGCACACATCCCTAAGAGTGTTATGAAAATCAAGAAGAGAGAATTTGATGATCTCAAGCAAAGGACCATGACAGTGTCAGAATACAACAGCCAATTCACTCTGTTGTCTCGCTACGCAGATGAAGAGCGCATGACCGAGAGCAAGAAGATGGAAAAATTCTTGGAAGGCCTGGCACCCACGCTTAAATGTCAGCTGGTTGTGCATACCTTCCCAGATTTTAAAACACTGGTGGATAAGGCCATTACTCTGGAAACTGAGCGACGCAGCCTGGAAGATTTCTGCAAACGAAAAAGGGACCAGTCTACTTTTGCTCGCAACCACAGGAGCAAGACAGAAATTCAGAAGGGTGGTACACACAAAACCCCGACGAATAATTCACGCCCAATCAAGAATTTCCATGCCAGAGACAAGGAGTTCACATATCGCCTAGGCGTTACTTGTTACGCTTGTGGAGAAGAAGGGCACTATGCCAAGCAGTGCCCCAAGCCAAGGAACTCAACCCTGAAGCCTAACAATGGTGGCAATAATTCAGCGCCCAAGCGAAACAATTTCAACCCCAATAACAACCACCGGAAGGGTCACTTGAACCACGTGACAGAAGAGGAAGCACAGAACGCCCCAGATATCGTACTCGGTACGTACCCTGTCAACACAATACCTGCCATGGTTTTGTTTGACTCTGGAGCTTCTCACTCATTCATTTCGAAGAGTTTTGCTTTGCAAAATAATTTTTCGATGCTTCCCCTGGAAAAATCAATGATCATCAAGTCCCCTGGAATTAAGCAAGTAACCCAGAGTTATTGTCAAGGTGTGGCTATTGAATTTGAAGGATTGAAGTTTTACGCCAACCTTATTGTATTGGAAAGCAAAGGACTGGATGTCATCCTAGGGATGGATTGGTTAACCACCAACAAAGGTTTTATCGACTGCTTCAACCGGACCGTGATTCTCTCACACCATCACGGGAAGACAATAAAAGTTTCCTTCCTCCTTGAGGGGAGTGGCTTTTGTTCTCTTTTGTATATTTGTACATATCAGGACTAGACTACTTGTATAGCTTTCTTTTGCTTTTTTATTCCTCATCTTGAGGATACCTTGTACTTCCTATGTTTTTTCTTTGCATTAATAAAATGCTGTGGGGTGCAAGCCCTGCTGTCTTGAAGGTCAAAAAAACCAAGATTAAACAAGGTGGACGTTTCTGAGCTGAACAAGGTTCCAGTAGTGTGTGAATTTCCAGACGTATTTCCAGAAGAACTACCAGGCATGCCACCAGACCGAGAGATAGAATTCAGCATTGAGCTAGCACCTGGAACCGCTCCCATTTACAAGAAACCATACAGAATGGCACCATCCGAATTGGTAGAGTTGAAGAAACAAATAAAAGAATTATTGGAGAAAGGATACATATGAGCCAGTTCCTCACCATGGGGTTCTCCAATTTTATTTGCCAAGAAGAAGGATGGAACACTGAGATTGTGTATTGACTATCGAGCTCTTAACATGGTCACAATCAAGAACAAATACCCAATGCCCCTCATGACTTAGAATTCTCCCACTCATGACTTAGAATTGGCAGCGGTCATCCATGCACTCAAGGAATGGAGACACTTCCTACTTGGGAACCGTTGTGAAATATACACAGACCATAAGAGTCTTAAGTATATTTTCACACAGCCGGAACTTAATTTACGGCAACGACGCTGGTTGGAGTTGGTGAAGGATTATGATGTTGGAATCCACTATCATCCCGAAAAAGCAAATGTTGTGCCAGATGCCCTTAGTCGGAATCCCAGCACGGACAACGACAGCATGCCAAATTTGAGGCCAGAATTTCAACAGGAATTTGCCAAACTCAATTTAATAATGGTCACCGAAGGCAGTGTCTCGAATTTGGAAATACAGCCTACCCTGATGGAAAAGATTAAGGAGGCTCAGCATGGACACCCCAGTATTGATGGCATAAAAAGGAAAGTGAGTTTGGGCAAGGCCTCAGAATTCAACGTAGATGAGCAAGGGATATTGTGGTACGGAGAAAGACTTTGCGTACCAAATATCAAGGAACTCAAAGAACAGATGCTGGCTGAAAGCCACAACGCTCCGTATTCAATCCATCCTGGAGGAACAAAAATGTACAAAGACCTTTAGGAAAATTTTTGGTGGCACGGAATGAAGAGAGACATAGCCACGTTCATTTCATGCTGTGACTCTTGTCAACGCATCAAGACCGAGCACCAGAAACCAGCCGGGTTGTTACAGCCAAACAAAATACCCGAGTGGAAGTGGGACGAGATTGGAATGGATTTCATTGTTGGACTACCATGGTCACGACACGGAAATAATGCCATATGGGTCATCACCGACAGATTGACTAAGGTAGCACACTTTATCCTGGTGAAGACAACTCACACCACTCAGAGACCAGCCAGACTTTATCTTGCCTGTATCGTCTGCCTGCATGGAGTCCCAAAGACTATCATATCCGACAGAGGCACACAGTTCGTCTCTAGATTTTGGGATCACCTACAACAGGCACTGGGAACCCAACTATCATTCAGTACCACATACCACCCCTAGACTGATGGGCAAACTGAACGCGTAAACCAAATTCTAGAAGACATGCTGAGAGCCTAAGTCCTCACATACGGAACTAGTTGGGAAGAAAGTTTGCCATATGCAGAGTTCGCATACAACAATAGTTATCAAGCCAGCTTGCAGATGGCACCCTTTGAAGCTCTGTATGGGAGAAGATGTCGTACCCCGCTAAACTGGTCAGAAACCGGGGACAGCCACATCTTCGGCCTAGATATGCTCAAAGAGGCTGAAGAGAAAGTTAAGACGATTAGAGATCGACTCAAGACAGCTCAAAGTCGGCAAAAGAGTTATTACGATCGAAAGCATCGGGAAATCAGTTTTGAACCCGGAGAATTTGTATACCTAAGAGTTTCTCCTATGAGGGGTCTGCAGCAATTCAGGATTAAGGGAAAGCTAGCACCAAGATTCATCGGACCATTCCGTATAGTGGCCCGAAGAGGCACGGTAGCCTACCAGCTAGACCTACCCGGGGATTTATCCGATATCCACAACGTGTTCCACATCTCGCAGTTGAGAAAGTACATGAGCAACCCAGAGAAGCAAGTATCACATGAAAATATTGACGTGCAACCAGACCTCACCTATCGGGAGCACCCAATAAAAATAATAGAAGTGTCTGAGAGGAGGACCCGACAGAAAACCATCAACTTTTTCAGAGTTCAGTGGAGCAACCACACCGAGAATGAAACAACTTGGGAGAGAAAGGATTTTCTTCCGACAGAGCACCCACACCTGTTTAAGGATTGGCTGAAATCTCGGGGACGAGATTTTTCCTAAGGGGGTAGGTGCTGTGACACTCCAAAAATTTTGTGGATTTTGTTTTCAAAAAGGAAACCTTTTTGGTTTTGGGCTTGTCTTTGGTTTTGATTCTTTCTTGATTTTTTACCATGTCTCCTATGGTAAAATTTTCCCAAACCCCCTCCATCCACTTTGGGGCAACCCAAAGTTTTTGTCCAAACTAATAAAATCCATTTTTGGATTTTATCTCATTTGTTTCTTTTCCAAAAACAATTCTATCCTTTATTTTGAGCCTAGGTAATTTGCAAAGCAAGTACCTTAATGCCTTCGATTTTTTATCTCAATTCAACTCCTATGGATAGTCCTTTGCACCCACAACCTAGAACCATCATGATCCACTCTTCTTCTTTTCAAATTTTTCAAAATTCACCCTCTGCAAGTTTGGACCAGATTTGTCAAATTTGGTGAAATTCATATTTCCACTTCTCCAAAAATTCCACCAAAATTCAGGCAACCCCTGGATGCAATGAGAGACCACTCCACCAAAAACCAGCTCAAGGAAAAATCCCCACATGCGAAAATCATTCTGTCGAACACCTGGCATGTACTATTACTGTTCATATTCAGTAAAATTCAGAATTCAATGTCGTTTCTTCGATAGAGTTTCAGTCACATGTAAACTTTGCACTTGGCATGTTGCTCACAGCCCCTCCTCCTTGTCCGGAGCACCACACGCGTGCTTGGCTCGTTCCTGGCGTCGGTGGCACCTTGGCCTGCCTGCGCCGGCGTGTCTTGCGGCGGCAGAACCACCGTAACGGCCGACAAGGGGGCACCCTGCGGCATAACGCCGTTCGGCACCGCCCAAACCTCCTAAGAGCTCCGCGTGGCCATCTCCTTGCCAGCGCATGCATGCAGCACCATCGCTGTGGCCTGGCACGCGCAGAGCGCGTTCTCTGCCGCCGACGTGCCGTGCGGCCGTTCCGTCGAGGACAGGCCATAACCACCCCTTCCTTGCTGAGTTGGAAACTGGAATGGCACCAGTGCTTCGTCTAGTCGATGCTCAAGCCCCTAATCCAACCGTCCAGCCACAGCGCCGCCGTAATCGCTCGCCGGACTTATCCGTTCACGGCAACCGCCTCGGGCCGGCTATAAATAGCACCCCCGAGCTTGCTCTCGCCCCCGCACAACTCCACCACCTCACCAGACCCCGCCTAGCCACTAGAAGAGCCTCGAGGGGCCCTTCTTCCTCGACTCCGGCCACCTCCGTCCGCCTCGGGCTCCGGCAACGTTCTCTTCGATAAGAACTCCTCCACCGCCCTACTCTTGCCCGTAGCCTCGTACCACCTCTAGGAGGCTAACCCCCACTCCAATTTGACCCCCGCAGCTCTCTCCGACGAGGCCCACGACGACCCGAACCACCGTCCTCCGGAGAAAGGGCCGCCGTTGACACAGTGCTCGCCGGCGCCCACCACCACCACCCACAGACGCGGAAGGACGTGCTGAACACGGAGGTACCACCCGATCCCCCTGCCCCGTCGTGGATCGCCGTTGGCGACCACCGCATCTCTCGGGCGCCGTCGCGCCCTGTTTCCCTCATTTGAATTTTCAAACCTGACGGGTGGAGCCCGCCTGTCAGCCTCTTAGTCTTTTCTTTTAAGCGAACCATTTTTTGGATTTTTCTGCTGAACCCCCTGGGAGTTTTCTGTTTCATTACAGAAAGGTCCCTGAACCAAAACTCTTATATCTTTTAATCAGAAAAGTATTTTTTGTTTGATTCATTTTCTGTTCTCTTTAGAATTTTGTCTAGTTTTTTATCAGATTTATTTGAGAATTTATTTGGAGTATTTTTGTGCACCTCGCGGTATTTACGTTACGTGCATATTTTCTTATACCGTAGATACCAAAGGAGGTGACGGAGCCGCAAACTTCACCCAGTTAGACTCCGACTAATCCGAACCAGGCAAGCATGTTTGAACTCTTGATATGATGAAGTGTTTGTTGCATGTTTGCATTTAGGAGTTTCATGGCATGGTTATGATCATCTCTTGAATGTTATATTTCATGCACAGAAGTGGAAAGTAAGTTTCGGAAATCCATATGTTGTTGGATACATATTGGCATGGCCATGAGATGGCATGAGGATGGGTAAGATGGCAGTGTTGTGACATGCCAGTCTTACGCCAGTCCATTTGACTTTAGTGTTATCGTGAATCAAATCACATTCCCATTCATTTCCATTCCTATACTGCCACATGTTTTCCGCAAGGAATATGGCTTAGTAAGTTGCAAACCATTTCCCTGGTACACACCAAATTGAGAGGCCGGGATGAGGGTTCCATGGCCCTGGATTAAAGCCCGTCATCCGGTCAGGGGGCATGGGTGTTTCCGGTTGGGACCGAGAGGGGGGCACCCCTTAGAGCGCGCGTATAGAAATTTGATCCCATGCTATTCGAGGTTGTGACCTCCCCGTCTCAAAGTTTTTCTTGGACGTTGTCTAGGGTGATTCCTGGCATCGTGAGGTGGAATGGGGTGTACTGGTTAAATGTGTTTCTACCGAAATACCGTAAACGGAACTAGTCCTTTATGATTACGGAAATCCGTTGGCTGTGGTCAGTTAGTACAAACTCTGCAGAGTCACAAATCCTTTAAATCATCTTGTACTTGTCCAAGTACTGTGTTCATCTTATCTTGTCAGATATCAGTCTCGGTGACAAAACCCGGTGGATTACATGTGTGTTAAATCCAGTTAATTGTTTATTCCTGTGGATGGACTAACTTGTTATTTACTTTTGTTATAATCCCTTTATGTGATGTTGCGCAGACGTCCGACTGTGGCATACTTGTTATTTACATTTGTTATAAGCCCTTTCTGCGATGTCGCTCAGACGTCCAACTGTGGCATTTCTTTTACAAGCCCTTTCTGCGATGTCGCTCAGACGTCCGACTGTGGCATTTCTTTTTCAAGCCCTTTCTGCGATGTCGCTCAGACGTCCGACTGTGGCATTTCTTTTTCAAGCCCTTTATGCGATGTCGCTCAGACGTCCGACTGTGGCATTTCCTTTTCAAGCCCTTTCTGCGATGTCGCTCAGACGTCCGACTGTGGCATTTCTTCTATAAGCCCTTTATGTGGTGTCGCTTAGACGCTCGACTGTGGCATTTCTTTTTCAAGCCCTTTCTGCGATGTCGCTCAGACGTCCGACTGTGGCATTTCTTTTATAAGCCCTTTATGTGGTGTCGCTTAGACGCCCGACTGTGGCATTTCTTTTATAAGCCCTTTATGTGGTGTTGCTTAGACGCCCGACTGTGGCATTTCTTTTATAAGCCCTTTATGTGGTGTCGCTTAGACGCCCGACTGCGGCATGAGCTTTATTTGTTTACCTTTCGAGGTGTCGCTCCAGACACCCGATCGGTTTTCAGTTATTATTTTTTTTTACTTATCAAGTCGTGCAAGTATATCGTTGTTGGATCGAGCATCATTAATTTTGCTCATGACGCATTCATGCATACATTTGTTATATCTTTTGTCCGAACTGTCTTGCGAGTACTTTCAAAGTACTCACCTGGCTTGTTGATTTGGCCAGATGTTGATGAAGGCGATCTCATGGATGAAGAGTTCGATAGCGAGTTCGACGCCTAGAGGAGTCCCAGTCAGTCCCGTGCGAATCCTGCATTTGGTCACTGTATTATATCCGCTTCCGCCACCCCAGAAATAAATTCATCGAGCCTCACCTCGACGCTCGATGAGCTGCCAGTTAGGAGTCAAGTTATCCACCACCAGTTTTATCTCGAGCTAGTAGCATGTCACCACACCCATGGGTCATAACCGCCCCTATGTAAGATATCGGCGAGTTTGTAATAATTTGTTGACCAGCCTCAGCTCAACCCTGTAATATATTAATGCTACTGGTCCTCTGTTTATCAAGCGCTTGTCTACCAGTGAGGATGACTTTTCCTATACTGGGATCTAAAGATCAATTTTCTCAATAATTATTTTTATTGAAAAACCGGTCGTGACACCCTAACCAGTATCTCAATACTGCCTTTGACAACGAAGTAATAATGAGTCAACCATATGAATATGAGATGCATGTACCAGAGCTGGAACATCCTCGGGAGTGCAAGAAGTCTTTGTTCATGCAATCCTCGCAGTACACGCCTCCAGATGCCGGCTCCACCCAAGCTCAACTACTTAGCTAGAGTCGTCCAATGCTGAGCCCGGCAACACTAGGGGTGGTGCTCAGGGAGGGTCTGACAGACCCACCAGCACCTCAGACCACCAAGAAGAAGCAGAGGAAGAGATCGGCGGCAAGAAAATCCAATAAAGCTGGCAATGTTGGTTCTAGCAGCCAGCAGCCTTCGACCAAGATTGACCAAGTACCGATGAAACATGCACCATTAATCCATGTCGCGGGAGAGCCAATGGTACCGGCGAATGCACTAGCTGCCATAGAAGGGGATCTCAGGAGACTCCATGACCATGTGCTATCGACAGAGAGAAGCCTCCTCGCCTCGGATGATCCAGGATACCCACTTTATACGGTTCATGTGCCGAGCAGTTGCAAGATGTATGTCCACACATGCCCCACGGACCTCTTCTTCCTGAGGTTTGATTACATCTTCCAGATGTTTCAAATGAGGACACTCGATTTTACGTTCGTCCGCCTGTATGCGATGCACATGAATGACATCGGCAGGAGAGAGCAAGTCATCGGTCTTGCGGTCAGGGACCCATACTACATGCATGAGGGCTTCTTGTCAGTCAACGACGCCAACCGTCAATATGCGATTCAGTACATCGAAGAATTCTTGGTCAGAATAATGACAAAGAAATGATTCTCCTACCTTATCATCCCAGGTAAGTCATCCGCGGATAGCACTATAACACATACATCCTTTCGTGCATTTCAATAGTTACTTTGCACGCATGGAGGCTAAACTTGATCGTGTATTTTGCGCAGCGGGGGGTGTCGTGCCGTTCTCATTGTTCTTTACCCGCGTTACTCCCATGCTCTATATTTGGACCCGTCCAAGAACATACAGTAGAAAGATTACACACACATAAAGTATGTTCTGGACAGAGCTATGTTGGGCTTCAGCATGCGGGGTGGCTACATCCAACACAAAAAACAAATAAGGCCGTGCTTTGTTTCACCCACAAGACTGACTTCTGTTGCATCCAGCAACCGGCAAGAAGTGAGAATGATGGATTCTACGTCATCCATCTAATGATGGAGTACAGAAGGGATGTGCAATCACTTTGCATGAAATCTTCATCCGATACCCATATCCAGAGATGGGCCGAAGCCTTTGGAGCCGTGCCGGATAATCGACTTCGAAATGATTTCTATCGGATCCAACAGGAAATTGCGTCTATCATCATCAAAGAGGTCCTCGAAGAGAATGGGATGTTCTACGCCGGCCCAATATCGCGAGCTGACGTCCGAACCCGCATTGCCCTACAGCGTCAAGACATGACGCCTTTCACTAAGCTTGGGTCTGTCCTCCCGGATATGGACAGATGGGAAGACTGTACTACTTAAAAACAATGTGTCTATTTAGATACTTGTTACTTTCTGTACGACGAAACTTCGAATCTCTCAGTACGACGAAACTATTAGATGTATGGTGTCGCGCTCTAGTTAATTACTTTCGGTACGATAAAATTTGTTAAGTATGTTTACTATATATATTGCTTCTATTTCATAACTGTTTTGTTGAATTCGCTTCATGGTATATATGTGCGTCTCTGATAGGTATACAGATCAACGATGGCGAGGAAGTGGTATACCGTGTATGTAGGGCATGTTCCGGGTGTGTATGATGAGTGGCCAGAGTGTCAGGACCAAGTCTCTGGCTTCTCCGGCGGAAGCCAGAAAGGGTTTGATAGCAGAGCGGAAGCCGAAGCTAGTTACTTGAGATTCATAGCAAACCAGGGGATTCAGAACCAGCGCCGCTACAAAAACTACTGCATAATACCGCTTTTGATCATCGTGATCGCTCTTACCGTGTATGTCTTAGTTTAGGTAGATGATGAAACATGTGTCTACGGTGACAATGTAAGATACATGTCATCATTATAACTTGTATCGCTATTTTGAGATGATGATAAGATCGACATCATTTGTGTTGAGACTATGTTGATATGATGAGACTATGTTGTACCACTCGGATAATGATGATGGGACATTCCTTTTTCATACAGTTCCAGTGTATGTGTATGTTGTAACTGTATACAACATGTAAAAATACGAATACAGCAACATAAAAAAAAGAAAATACTAGCAGTAGCGTGGGGTATTGGAGTAGTAGTAGTGCTGCTTACCAGTAGCGTTTGTTTGCTGGGCCACGCTACTAGCATTAGCAGTAGCGATGGGCAGAGGCGCGCTACTGCTAGATACAGATAGCAGTAGCGCTGGTTCAAACAAGTGCTACTGCTAAAAAATAGCTATAGCACCATAGCAGTAGCGCGCCCACCCGCGCTACTAATAGCCAAATAACCAGCGCTACTGATAAGGGTTTTCCTAGTAGTGATGGGGGAGCAAACCCCCATGGTGACTGGTGATGGGGGCCACACTCAGTTCGGCCCCCAGCCGAATACTGTCCAAGAGACCTATGCGGCTCTGGAACCTGGCAAGCAGCTTCCTTCAAGAGGAGGAAGCGCACCAATTCCGTCGGGGACCTCTGTCCAGCCAGAAGCGCCGAACACTCTAATGGAAGCACTGCGAAGTGCTTCTCTTGTCGAGGAACACCATACCCTTATGGGTACGTGGTTGGGAAGATTTAGTCCACGAAGAGCGGACTGACCGAAGCCTGCACAAGCCTTCTAATAGGCTTTGAGGTAATGCAATTATGTAAAAAGAATGTCACAGTATAGATAGTATCCCCTGAGACTTTGTTCGGTGTTCGGAAAGAAAAGCCGAACAGAGGATCAAATAATTTTCGCAGGAGACCAAACTGATATGTCTATATGAATAAGCAGGCATCGTTGCTGGCTGCGGCCTCTCATGCTGCTGAGGTCTTCGGACTGAAGCAAAGTCTGGAGCGGATTGACGAGGAGCTCGGCCGTGTGAAGAAACAACTGGAAGACAATCAAGGTATGCAATAACCTTGTCTATATTCAGGAAGGATGAATAATTTATGCTGACTAAAGTGCCATAGTATCCATTAGGAGCAGCGACCGAGGTGGAGACCCTCAAGAATGCGCTAGCCGAGGCCGAGGGGAGAGAGGCCAAGGAACAAGCCGCCCGTGAAAAGCATGAGGCCAGGGTCGTTGAGGTCCAGCAGGAGCTCCAGGACGCCGTGAAGAAATGTGAGTCCTTGGAGCGCAACATTGCGGATCAAGAGTCTGAACTTGCCAAGGTCCGCCAAAGCGCACACCATGCCCGGGTTGAAGCCTAGGGTGCCCTCCAGCAAGTCCAGGAGGCCAGAAAGATCACGGCGGGCAAGGCCTTTATTATGCAGAGCAAATATGTGAAGAAAAGGTTCCTTTTACTGACCCGGATTTGGAGTTCTCCAGGGGCTCTTTCGGATCTGCCACGCATTATTTCAGACGCTGCGGAGTTCTTCCGAGCCGAAGAGGAGAGCTCCACGGAGAAGCTGTTTTGGTCGCAATACCTTGCGCCAGAACATCCGGTGCCCTTTAGCGACCAACTAAAACAGCTGGTCAAACTGTATAGGGTGGCCAAACTAGCCATGAAGGATTTAATAATCTGGCTATGGCCCACCGAAGCTATACCCAGCAGCTACTTCGGCCTCGTGAAGCGGCTGGTCAACGCCTGCCCTCGGCTTGAGTCCATCAAGCGGTCGGTCTGCATTGAAGGTGCGCGAATGGCCTTCGCCCGAGTCAAAGTTTAGTGGGTGAAGATGGATGCTGTCAAGCTCGCGACCGAGGGACCGCCCGCTGGCAAGGAACACCGTACGCCCGAGCGGTATTTTGATGGTGTCCTGGAGGGATCCCGCATTGTGGCGGAGCAATGTGCTAAGGATATTATCTTTGAATGAATACATTCATGTTATCTTGTCATGTACTTTTGAAACAAAACCGTTATGTAATATAATGCATGTTATTTAAAATTTTACCTCCTATGCGGCCATTTTGTTAAATCTGAGAGTTGGCCAGTCGTCGGCTTTAGACCCCATGTAGGAAGTACGGGCATGTTCGGGATTAATATAAACACTCTTTACTCCAGAGTGTGGTCCTTAAAGGAGGTGTTTAGCGCAACGAACAAGGCAATCAGACTATGTGGCTTTATCACCCTCACTTAGCCATAGGAGTTTGACAAAAGAAATTTAGGCGCAGCCCCTAGTGTTCGTAAGTCCAAACTTGGGGTATTGTAAACACCTGATCGGATAAAAACCGATTCATCGCATAATGCCGAAAAAATCGCTAAAGATTTGTAACCTCTCGAACAGCTAACCGGCTCTCACCGCATCATGATAGTCAGTTTTCGGCTTTCTCTACTGAGGTGCTCATCCGGATGAACCAGGACACAATCGCAGTATTTCTCCCTTTACTACCCTAGCCGATATAGCGGAATGTAAGGTAGTAAGGACAGAAGCCGAGCAACCCAACTATTGACCAAAGACATGATTCAGAGCCAATGCATATAATTCTATAAGTTCGGGGTGCCGAACTGTACTGTGAAAAAGTGTTCGGACTTTGTTGCCGTATTATAGGGCGTAATGAAGCCCCTGGTGAATTAAAAGCGTACCAAAGTGTACGGGTGCGATCAATAAGAATAATGAAATAAAATGAAAAGGCAAATTAATGCCAAATAAATTGGGCCGCGGAATGTTTTTATTGTTATTTTATTGATACGTCAAAGCGTATTTGTACAATAGTGTGATAAACAATATAGCTAATTAACCTGCCAAGACCAGGGGAGCTCCATGCGGGTTCCGAAGACAGGTAAAATGATCATTGAGAAGAACATCTAGAGATTCCATCACACGTCCATACTGCTTCCCGCCTTGGTATGTGTATTTCCTTCGAAAGGACTGACAATCAGGCCACCAGGAAAGGTCCGGAAGAAGGGAACCTGAAAAGAAAAAGGAAAGGTGAAAGTATGTGGGTCCACGGGAGGTTGAGCCATATTATGGACCATGATCTAGTTGTGCCTCCGTCCATGCCCATGGTATTTTGAGTGTGTAGTTATGTACGCGGGGTACGAATGCCGCCGTTTGGTCGGGGCTAGGACGGAGGCCGAATTGCTAGTCAAGCTCTTGACGAGCTAGACTGTCCTGCTGTAGAGTAGTCCGGACTCGTTTGACAGTGTCCGGGAGCTTGGCCGCCGAATTAAAGTTCTACCTGAAAAGGCTGCTCTATGCTTCTGCTGCGAGGGCAGTGGTGTGCTCCTCGGTATGGAGGGAGCGTTCCATGTTTCCATTGACTGTTATGACACCGCATGGTTTGGGCATCTTGATCTTGAGATAAGCGTACTGTGGCACCGCATTGAATCGAGCAAATGTGGTTTGTCCGAGTAGTGCATGATAGCCACTTCGGAAGGGGACGATATCGAAGATCAACTCTTCGCTTTGGAAGTTATCCGGGGATCCAAAGACCACTTCCAGTGTGATTGAGCCTGTATAGCAGGCCTCTAAACCTGGTATGACTCCTTTGAAGGTAGTTTTTGTGGGCTTGATTCTTGAGGGATCAATACCCATTTTGCGCACTGTATCCTGATAGAGCAGGTTCAGGCTGCCGCCACCGTCCACGAGGACTCGTGTGACATGGAATCCATCAATGATTGGGTCAAGGACCAGTGCGGCTGAACCGCCATGACGGATACTGGTCAGATGATCCTTGCGATCGAAAGTGATTGGGCAGGATGACCATGGGTTAAGAACTTTGGGGCGACTGACTCCATCGCGTAGATGTCCCTGAGCGCGCGATTGCGCTCCCTCTTGGCGATATGGGTAGCGTATATCATGTTCACCATTTTAACTTGGGGGGAAACTTCTTCTATCCCCCTGTGTTCGATGGCCGGGGCTCCTCGTCATCGTCCTCACTTTGCGACCCTTCTCCTTATTCTCGGCATTTAACTTGTCGACCTGTTTAAAAACCCAACACTCTCTGTTGGTATGATTGGATGGTTTATCAGGAGTGCCCTGGATTTGACATGGACAATCGAGTATGCGGTCCAAGCTAGACGAGCCCGGATTGTTTCTTCTATATGGCTTCTTCCGCTGACCGGACTTAGAGCCACTGAATCCGGTGTTGACCGCCGTGTCCTCGGTGTTGTCACCGTTGCCACGCTTGTGTGTGTTGCGATGGGGTTTGTCGTTGCTATTTCTGGCTTCAGAATTGCCAGGTTCGCTTGGATTGTTATTGCTATGGGCCAGCCAGCTATCCTCGCCCGCACAGAAGCGGGTCATAACCATCGTGAGGGCTGCCATAGACTTCGGCTTTTCTTGGCCGAGGTGTCGGGCGAGCCATTCGTCATGGATGCTATGTTTAAAGGCCGCTAGGGCTTTGGCATCCGGATAGTCGACGATCTGGTTCTTTTTAGTTAAGAACCTAGTCCAGAATTTACTGGCTGACTCTCCGGTCTGTTGAACTATGTGACTTAAGTCGTCGGCATCCGGAGGTCGGACGTATGTACCATGGAAGTTGTCGAGGAAGGCATCTTCCAAGTCTTCCCAGCTGCCAATTGAGTCTTCTGGCAAACAGTTCAACCAGTGCCGAGCAGGTCCCTTGAGTTTTAGCAGGAGGTATTTGATGGCATGAAGGTCATCACCGCGGGCCATATGAATATGGAGGAGAAAATCCTCAATCCAAACTGCGGGGTATGTTGTTCCATCATATGATTCGATGTTCACGGGTTTAAACCCTTCTGGGAATTCATGTCCCATTACTTCATCAGTGAAGAAGAGGGGGTGTGCGGCGCCTCTATGTCGGGCCACGTCACGACGTAGCTCAGATGGAGTTCGTCTATGGAATTCGGCCCGGACATGGTTATATTTGTCACGTCCGGCCAGATGGCCATCTTCGCGCATCGGGGCACGCCCCCGCGATCCATAATCGATCTAGTCTGACCTGTTCTATTTTCCAAGTCATGTCGCAGGTCATATGTATATCCCCGAGCTGTTGTGTCTCTATTTTTACGGCGAGGTAGTGCGGGCTGGTGTTCGGCTTAAGTCGCCGCTTTATCCTAGCCACGTGGTAGCCGGTCAGCCGCATTATGTGCTGGTAGGACGGGCTCGAGCGCCTCATCATCGAATTGGGGTAACAATTTGTGCTTCGGGTGACTTTTGGTTGGGGGCTCGAGCCCGTATTCCTCGGCTGCCAGGACATTAGTCCATTTGTCTCTGAGTAGATCTTGATCAGCTTTAAGCTGCTGCTGCTTCTTTTTCAGTCTCCTTACAGTGGCTATTAGCCGGCGCTTAAAGCGCTCCTGGTCGATGGGCTCCTCAGGCACAATAAAGTCTTAGTCACCGAGGCTCGCCTCATCCTCGGAGGGTGGAAGATAATTACTGTCCACTGAGTCTTCGTGAATGGCCTGTTCATTAGGGCTGACTCTCCCATCTTCCCTTTCATCCTGTTCGGAAGTTGGCTCAACGGGATCTTCGTTGTCTTCGGCGCCGTCCGGAGTGTTTTCTCCTGTGTCGGTATTGCTGTTTTTTTCATAGCATGGTCTAGAGCGGCGCCGCTAATGTCGGCGCTTTGGCTATTTCTCCGGAGGCTTATCCTCGACTGGATCCTTTTTATTGTTGCTGTTATTATTTTTGGGTGTATCCACCATGTATACGTCACACGAGGAGGTGGACGTCCAGCGCCCTGTACTCGCTGGTTCTTGTGCCTGCTCCTCTCCGGCATCGTCGTCCATACCATCGATGTCTTCGGAGCCGTAATCGAGCATGTCGGTTAAGTCTTCGACAGTGGCTATGAAGTGGGTGGTGGGTGGGAAGCGGAATTCTCCGCCCTCAGCTTCCAATCCAAACCGGATATAGTTCGTCTGAGAGTTCCCTGATAAGGAGAGGGCTTTTAATGAGTTTAGCACATCGCCTAAAGGTGAGTGCCGGAAGATGTCCGCGGAGCTGAACTCAACGATCGGCGCCTGATCAGTTTCGATGACGCGGATGCACGCGGTTCGGATCCTATGGCCGGAGACGAATCCAACATTCTGGTAACACAGGCCCCGCTCGAGGTCGGATCTGTGTGCAGCTCTAACGCCGATGAGTCTACGGCTTCCGTGGCGGGGTTGATCTTCCCATCCTCGGGCGACGCAATCTGCTCCGGATCCAGGGCCAGAGCAGTTACAGGCGCTATCACCTGGGCATGGTTCGATGACAGATTTAGGTCATGTTCATTGTGGTGGTTGGGAGCGGCTGCCATGGGCTCGAATCCATCGAAGATCAAGTCTCCACAGATATAGGTGACATAATTTAAGCTTCCAAACCTGACTTGATGGCCAAGGGCATAGCTGTCGATTTGCTCTAGATGGCCAAGCAAGTTGGCCCGCAGTGCGAAGCCACCGAATACGAAGATCTGTCCGGGGAGGAAAATCTCCCCCTGGACTGCATTGTTGTAGATGATTGATAGAGCCATCAAACCTTTTGGTGACGATGCAGCGGAACTCTGAATAAAAGCACCTATGTCGGTGTCAAAACCGGCGGATCTCGGGTAGGGGTTCCCGAACTATGCGTCTAAGGTTGATGGTAACAGGAGGCGGGGGACACGATGTTTACCTAGGTTCGGGCCCTTTGTATGGAGGTAATACCCTAATTCCTGCTTGATTGATCTTGATGAATATGGGTGTTACAAGAGTTGATCTACCACGAGATTGTAATGGCTAAAACCCTAGAAGTCTAGCCTGAATGATTATGATTGCCTCTATGGACTAAGCCCTCCGATTTATATAGACACCGGAGGGGACTAGGGTTGTACAAAGTCGGTTATAGAGAAAGGAATCTTCATATCCGGGCGCCAAGCTTGCCTTCCACACTAAGGAGAGTCCCATCCGAACACGGGAGAGAGTCTTCGGTCTTGTATATTCACAGCCCATCAGACCAACCCATGTAACATAGTCCGGTCGTCCGAGGACCCCTTAATCCAGGGCTCCTTCACCCCCCCCCCCACCGCGCGCACGCCCTCCCGCCGCCTTGCCGATCTGGGGCCCCCCACCACCGATAGATAGGCCATTCCCCCACCGGAAAAAAGAGAGGGTTCTGCTGTGGCATCGTCCACCCCGATCCTAGGCGGGCTTTCCGGTGCTCTGGCCGCGCATGTCGGGATACCGGCGGCTGCGCGCCTATTGGGGAACGTAGTAATTTCAAAAAAATTCCTACGGACACGCAAGATCATGGTGATGCATAGCAACGAGCGGGGAGAGTGTGTCCATGTACCCTCATAGACCGAAAGCGGAAGCGTTAGAACAACGTAGTTGATGTAGTCGTACGTCTTCACGGCCCGACCAATCAAGCACCGAAACTACGGCACCTCCGAGTTCTAGAACACGTTCAGCTCGATAACGTCCCTCGAACTCCGATCCAGCTGAGTCTCGAGGGAGAGTTCTGTCAGCATGACGGCGTGGTGATGATCTTGATGTTCTACCATCGCAGGGCTTCGCCTAAGCACCGCTACAATATTATCGAGGAGGACTATGGTGGAGGGGGGCACGGCACACGGATAAGAGATCCATGGATCAATTGTTGTGTCTAGAGGTGCCCCCTGTCCCCGTATATAAAGGAGCAAGGGGTTGGGGGCGGCCAGTCAGGGAGGAGGCGCGCCAAGGGGAGTCCTACTCCCACTGGGAGTAGGACTCCCTCCTTTCCTTGACCAAGTAGGAGAGGGGGAAGGAAGGGAGAGAGGGGAGGAAGGAAAGGGGGGGCGCCCCCCCCCCCTCCTTGTCCAATTCGGACTAGAGGGGGAGGGGGCATGTGGCCTACCCTGGCCGCCCCTCCTCTTCTCCACTTTGGGCCCAAGTGGCCCATTAACCCCCCGGGGGGTTCCGGTAACCCCCGGGTACTCCGGTATATATCCGATAACCTCCGAAACTTATTTCGGTGTCCGAATATAGTCGTCCAATATACCAATCTTCATGTCTCAACCATTTCGAGACTCCTCGTCATGTCCGTAATCACATTCGGGACTCCGAACACACTTCGGTACATCAAAACTCATAAACTCATAATATAATTGTCATCGAAACCTTAAGTGTGCGGACCCTACAGGTTCAAGAACTATGTAGACATGACCGAGAACCGTTTCCGGTCAATAACCAATAGCGAAATCTGGATGCTCATATTGGCTCCTACATATTCTACGAAGATCTTTATCGGTCAAACCGCATAACAATATACGTTGTTCCCTTTGTCATCGGTATGTTACTTGCCCGAGATTTGATCGTCGGTATCTCAATACCTAGTTTAATCTCGTTATCGGCAAGTCTCTTTACTCGTTACGTAATGCATCATTCTGTAACTAACTCATTAGCTACATTGCTCTCAAGGCTTATAGTGATGTGCATTACCGAGAGGGCCCAGAGATACCTCTCCGACAATCGGAGTGACAAAACCTAATCTCAAAATACGCCAACTCAACATGTACCTTTGGAGACACCTGTAGAGCTCCTTTATAATCACCCAGTTACGTTGTGACGTTTGGTAGCACACAAAGTGTTCCTCCGGTAAATAGTAGTTGCATAATATCATAGTTGTAGGAACATGTATAAGTCATGAAGAAATCAATAACAACATACTAAACGATCAAGTGCTAAGCTAACTGAATGGGTCATGTCAATCCTATCATTCTCCTAATGATGTGATCCCGTTAATCAAATGAAAACTCATGTCTATGGTTAGGAAACATAACCATCTTTGATTAATGAGCTAGTCAAGTAGAGGCATACTAGTGACTTTAAGTTTGTCTATGTATTCACACATGTATCATGTTTCCGGCTAATACAATTATAGAATGAATAATAAACATTTATCATGATATGAGGAAATAAATAATAACTTTATTATGCCTCTAGGGCATATTTCCTTCAGGCTCCCACTTGCACTAGAGTCAATAATCTAGATTACATAGTAATGATCCTAACACCCATGGAGTTTTGGTGCTGATCATGTTTTTCTCATGGAAGAGGCTTAGTCAACGGGTCTGCAACATTCATATCCGTATGTATCTTGCAAATCTCTATGTCTCCCACCTGGACTTGGTCCCGGATGGAATTGAAGTGTCTCTTGATGTGCTTGGTCCTCTTGTGAAATCTGGATTCCTTTGCCAAGGCAATTGCACCAGTATTGTCACAGAAGATCTTCATTGGTCCCGATGCACTAGGTATGACACCTAGATCGGAAATGAACTCCTTCATCCAGACTCCTTCATTTGCTGCTTCCGAAGGAGCTATGTACTCCGCTTCGCATGTAGATCCCTCCATGACGCTTTGTTTAGAACTGCACCAACTGACAGCTCCACCGTTCAATATAAACACGTATCCGGTTTGCGATTTAGAATCGTCCGGATCAGTGTCAAAGCTTGCATCGACGTAACCATTTACGACTAGCTCTTTGTCACCTCCATAAATTAGAAACATATCCTTAGTCTTTTTCAGGTAATTCAGGATGTTCTTGACCGCTGTTCAGTGATCCACTCCTGGATTACTTTGGTACCTTCGTGCCAAACTTGTTGCTAAGCATACGTCAGGTCTGGTACACAGCATTGCATACATGATAGAGCCTATGGCTGAAGCATAGGGTGTCGTGGATCTAAATCTGACAGTAGAGTGGGGGTAGGTATGTTGAGGCAAGGTCCTAGCTATGGAGAGGTTGTAAACACAAGAGATGTACGAGTTCAGGCCCTTCTCGGAGGAAGTAAAAGCCCTACGTCTCGGAGCCCGGAGGCGGTCGAGTGGATTATGTGTATATAGATTACAGGGTGCCGAACCCTTCTGCCTGTGGAGGGGGGTCGCTTATATAGAGTGCGCCAGGACCCCAGCCAACCCACGTAATGAAGGGTTTAAGGTACATTAAGTCCGGGGCGTTACTGGTAACGCCCCACATAAAGTGTCTTTACTATCATAAAGTCTACTCAATTACAGACCGTTGCAGTGCAGAGTGCCTCTTGACCTTCTGGTGGTCGAGTGAGTCTTCGTGGTCGAGTCCTTCAAGTCAGTCAAGTGAGTCCCTCGTAGGTCGACTGGAAGGCGATCTCTTCTAAGGGTGTCCTTGGGCAGGGTACTTAGATCAGGTCTGTGACCCTACCCTAGGTACATGACTCCATCATTAGCCCCCGAATGGATTGAGGCTTGAGTGATGAAGGAGTTGATGTTGTTTCCGATTAGCCTTCGCATACTGGTCGTGCGTTGTTTTGAACCAAAAAATCTCTTTGTTGATAGTGAGCAACTTTTCTTCAGTCGACTCGATCCATTCTTTTCCTTCGTCGAGTGATCTTTTGGACTTCGCCGATTTCCGAGCGACGGATCGCAGGAAATCCCGCGTCTGGCAGACCGATCTGCCGTTCGCGGATTCCGCGGGATACGAAATTTGGGGAAGCGCGCGAAGCGGGGCGGACCGCGGCGCTCGGATGGGACAGGGCATAGACGCCTCGATCCCCGCGCCGCTTTTTTCGCCACGTATCACGTCCGCGCAACTGTTTCAGGATATGATTAGATCGACCGGGCCCACCTGTCATCCACTCGGAAGGGATCTTATAAACGCGCCCGGCGAGGGTTTTTTGAGCAGTGCCTCAGCATTCTCTCTCTGCTCCCTTCGTCTCCGCCCAACGCGCTCGCTCTCGCCTCCGCACAACTTCTCCTCGCGCGTCTCGCCGGCAGCCATGGTCAAGGAGAAGACGGCGGCGCTGGAACGCGCGAAGAAGGCGTCGGCGACGGAGAAGGCGAAGGGGAGATCCACCAGTCGCGGCGGGTCTTCGTCTAGATCTCGCCTGCCGAAAGGCTGGGTCCAGGGAGATTGGATCCAATCGACCATCACGGAGAGGATCTCCTCGACATGGCCAACGAGGGCCTGATCCCTCATGGAGCTGCAAGGCTTCCGGGGAAAGAGTGGCAGCCCCAGCCGGAAGAGGGTGAGTGCGTGCTTCTGGCTACCCATGTCGACCGCGGATTTTCTTTGCCGCCGAGCGTTTTCTTCCGTGGTTTCTTGAACTTCTTTGGAGCGCAACTCCACCACTTCACCCCGAATTCTATCGCCTATCTTGCCGCGTTTGTGTCCATGTGTGAGAGTTTTCTGGGTTGTCGACCGCATTGGGGTTTGTTCAAGCACATATTCACGTGTCGCTCTCAGACCGTGAAGAAGGCGAGCCCAGGCGACGAAAAAACCCAAGTTGTCCAAATGTGTGGGGGTCTGGGGATCCAGGTGAGGAACAAGAGCACCTTCCCAGCCATGACATTTCCCGAGTCAGTCAGAGGCTGGCAGTCGACCTGGTTCTACTGCCAGGATCAGCCGACGCCGGGGCAGTCGAGTGGACTCCCTCAGTTCACCATGGGCCGAGTGAACAAGCCCTCCTCTCTGAAGGTGATTCCGGAGGAGAAAGCTGACGTGAAGATGCTGATGGAGCGTGTAGTTCAGTTGGTTCGGGAGGGAGTGACGGGTATGGATCTCCTGGAGGTTTTTCTTAGGCGTCGTATCCAGCCTCTTCAGTTCCGGAGCCATTGCATGTGGTTGTACTGCGGGACTGAGGATGTGACTCGGGTCAATCCAGAAGCAGTCGACGATGCCACTCTGGAAAGGTGGATGGCCGCTGTTACTGGGAACAAGGATAACCCTCGCGGAGCCAGAAGGATTCCTCCACTCGACCACCACAGTGATCCAAACAAGGTATGTCTGCTCCACTTCCCATTGTATTCTTGTCACATTTATTTCTGTTTTCTCTGCCGATCGGTCGACTGATCTTTGTCTTGATGTCTATCAGGTCCTCACTGAGCTGTACTCGATGCCCAATGGAGCACAGGCTCCGACTGAGGAGGGAGAAGCGAGCGGGGGCGAGAGCCAGGAGGAGGAGTGGGACTCGGACGCCGCTGAGGATGATGATGATGATGATGACGATGATGATGATGATGATGAGGACGAAGAAGAGGAGGAGGAGGAGGTCGCACCACCGCGCTCGGAAAGGCGGTCGAAGCTTGTCCATGACCCTGCGACTGAACGTGGCAAGGGGGTTGCGACTGTTACACAGTCGACCAAGCGCCCTCGGACCACCTCTCCGGCGCCGACTGAAAAGGCGTCGAAGCAGCCCAGGGCGGCCCCGTCAAAGCCGACCAAGCTCCTGCCGAAGATGAAGGTGTCCATCCCCACCATATCAGGGTAATCATGCTGCTTAAGTCTTCTTGTTTTGTGCGAACTTTATCTCTGGTTGGCGCTGGAGTTAGTCGACTGATTCTTTGGAGTTGCAGTGCTGCTACTTCTGAGACCTCAGCCCGGGCTGACGACCATGAGATGGAGGACGCAGCAACCTCAAAACCTGGTACTATACTCTTAACACCGTTTCTAGTCGACTGACTCATGATCTCTAATTCTGATTCTTTTCTGTAGCTCCATCCAATGTTGTTATCACTCTCCCTGATGATGATGAAGATGAGGAACCGCTGAAGCACAGAAGGAGTAGGAAAGCGTCTGCCGGCAGGGTGCCCCAGGATGTGACGGTGCCTGAGACTCTGGTCGCGGAGGAGGAGAACACCACTCGACACACTGTGTCCTTCGCAGATCCACTGACGAGTGCTCTGCAGCCCTCCCTCTTCACGACGCACCACGTCCCAGAGGACCAAGCTGGCGCCGCGAAGGAGGCGATACGCCAGGCAGGGATCATGATGGAGCAGTTGAAGACCATCCGGGATGCGAGCCAGGCAGCTTACGACGCCAGTTCCGCCCTTCAAAGCAATGTTCAGGTCAGTCGACCACCGCTTGTTCTGTTAGGATATGCTATCAAAACTTTTCTTTCCAGAATTTATAGTAATCACCCAGTGGGTGTGTCGATTTAAACTCCGTGTTAGCGGGGGCACGCTGAGTGCACCCGCTGGGTGTAGTCCCCAAGGCTAAGGTCGACTGCTGGCAGTCGGCCTTAGGCTTTATAAGTTCAGTCTTTCCGTCATTCGACTATGGCGAATGGATTTCGCAAACCGGTGGGGGCACGCTGAGTGCACCCACTGGGTGTAGTCCCCAAGGCTAAGGTCGACTGCTGGCAGTCGGCCTTAGGCTTTATAAGTTCAGTCTTTCCGTCATTCGACTATGGCGAATGGATTTCGCAAACCGGTGGGGGCACGCTGAGTGCACCCACTGGGTGTAGTCCCCGAGACTGTGGTCGACTGCTTGCAGTCGATTACAGTCTTAAAGAATACATCTTGTTTTTTTTGAGGTCGACTGGTCGACTCTGTCTTCAATAGGATTAGTGGGGGCACGCTGAGTGCACCCACTGGGTGTAGTCCCCGAGACTACGGTCGAATGCTTGTATTCGGCTGTAGTCTTAGAAACGCATGATTTTTCCTTTTCCACTCGGAAGTGAATTATCTTTGACATTTAGTCGATTGATTCTTCGCAGAGATCCTGTGACCTTGCGGCTCGCTACACTGAGCTGGAAAACAAGCACATTCAGCTCGAGCTGGATTTGAAGCTGGTTCAGGAGAATCTGACGAAGGCAAAGGAGGAGACCAAAGGTATGTTTGGTGAGACCTCGACGACTGCTTTTTCCCTTTATTTGTTTCAAAATCTGATCTTGCTGTAACTTGCAGGTAAGGTGAAGGAGGCCCAACAGAAAAAAGACCTTGAACTAGCTGAGAAGATCAAGCTTGCTGACGAGAAGTTAGCTTCAGTCACCAAGCTTGAACAAGAAAATACCAATCTGAAAGCTGCTCTTGGGAAGAAAAATGATCTGGAGGCCTTCCTGAGTGGTCTTGCCAAGAAGCTGTTCCTTATGCTTGAAGGTAAACCTTTACGCTCAACAATCATTTTCAACTGTGATTTTTCCATTCGACCATTGCCTTGACTCGGTGATCGCCCTTGCAGAATTTTGTCAAGACTTTGAAGAAGAGACTAGCCGGCTGGAACCAAACCTTGACCCCGTCAATTCTCCGGTGAACGACGAAGTTGCCATGAATGTTTTCCGACTGGAGTCCCGTGTTGCAGCTGTCGTGGACTATCTTGCAAGGCTGAAGGTCGCCACATCTTGCATCGACTCAACGCTCTGGCCCAGGGAGACACTCCAGAACGACCTCGAGTCACTGATGGCTCGCTTGAACATGGTCCCTGGTCGAGTGCAGGAGTGGAAAAAGTCCTCGGCTCGGTGCGGTGCAGATGTTGCTCTGTGTCTGGCACGAGTCCACTGCAAAGATGCGCGAGAAGACAAGCTGGCGGCCCTCCGGGTGGCCAACACCAAGAAACACGACTTTAGGTCCTTTATGGAAACTTTCATTGCTGCTGCCACTCGGATCGCAGATGGAATTGATCTTGATGAGTTTGTTGCACCTTCCAGCCCTCCACAGGAGGGGTAAAAGACTTCTTTTAAGCTCGACGCTTTAAATTTGCCTCGGTATGCCGAGTGGAGTTGTAACCGATAAACCTTAACAAGCTTAGCGCCTGAGCACTTTCGGTTCCTTTAGGTATCGTTCCGAACTTGAATTTGATGTTTGAATATGATTGCTTTTGGCTTGAAATGTCTTTTGCAGGTTCAAAGCGAGACGCTCACTGCAGTCGACTTATTCGTTAATCCACTTAGGCGAGCACTGGGCTGCAGCTAAGCCCCCGAATGCGAGGTTTGCTCTTCACTCGGTAGGATTTTTATATCTTAGGCGAGCAGTGGGCTGCAGCTAAGCCCCCGAGTGAGAGGTTTGCTCTTCACTCGGTAGGATTTTTATATCTTAGGCGAGCACTGGGCTGCAGCTAAGCCCCCGAGTGAGAGGTTTGCTCTTCACTCGGTAGGATTTTTATATCTTAGGCGAGCACTGGGCTGCAGCTAAGCCCCCGAGTGAGAGGTTTGCTCTTCACTCGGTAGGATTTTTATATCTTAGGCGAGCACTGGGCTGCAGCTAAGCCTCCGAGTGAGAGGTTTGCTCTTCACTCGGTAGGATTTTATATCTTAGGCGAGCACTTGGACTGCAGCTAAGCCCCCGAGTGAGAGGTTTGCTCTTCACTCGGTAGGATTTTTATATCTTAGGCGAGCACTGGGCTGCAGCTAAGCCCCCGAGTGAGAGGTTTGCTCTTCACTCGGTAGGATTTTTATATCTTAGGCGAGCACTGGGCTGCAGCTAAGCCCCCGAGTGAGAGGTTTGCTCTTCACTCGGTAGGATTTTTATATCTTAGGCGAGCACTGGGCTGCAGCTAAGCCCCCGAGTGAGAGGTTTGCTCTTCACTCGGTAGGATTTTTATATCTTAGGCGAGCACTGGGCTGCAGCTAAGCCCCCGAGTGAGAGGTTTGCTCTTCACTCGGTAGGATTTTTATATCTTAGGCGAGCACTGGGCTGCAGCTAAGCCCCCGAGTGAGAGGTTTGCTCTTCACTCGGTAGGATTTTTACATCTTAGGTGAGCACTGGGCTGCAGCTAAGCCCCCGAGTGAGAGGTTTGCTCTTCACTCGGTAGGTTTTTTATACCTTAGGCGAGCACTGGGCTGCAGCTAAGCCCCCGAGTGAGAGGTTTGCTCTTCACTCGGTAGGATTTTTATATCTTAGGCGAGCACTGGGCTGCAGCTAAGCCTCCGAGTGGAAGTCTGGCTTACCACTCGGTAGGAATTTTATAACTTAGGCGAGTACTTGGACTGCAGCTAAGCCTCCGAGTGGAAGTCTGGCTTACCACTCGGTAGGATTTTGATAACTTTGGCGAGTACTTGGACTGCAGCTAAGCCTCCGAGTGGAAGTCTGGCTTACCACTCGGTAGGAATTTTATAACTTAGGCGAGTACTTGGACTGCAGCTAAGCCTCCGAGTGGAAGTCTGGCTTACCACTCGGTAGGATTTTGATAACTTAGGCGAGTACTTGGACTGCAGCTAAGCCTCCGAGTGGAAGTCTGGCTTACCACTCGGTAGGAATTTTATAACTTAGGCGAGCACTGGACTGCAGCTAAGCCTCCGAGTGGAAGTCTGGCTCTCACTCGGTAGGATTTTATTTAATCTTAGGCGAAACGGATTCGCAGCTAAGCCTCCGAGTGGGAGTCTGGCTCACCACTCGGTAAGGATTTTTACAAACTTAGGCGAAACGGATTCGCGGCTAAGTCACCCACTGAGGGGAAAATTTTATTGGACAAAATAAAAAGTGACAAAAATTATGGAGGAACTATGACACTATTATTTTGAAATCCATGAACTACAGGAGTACTTTATTGCAACTCATCCGAGTGATAAACTTAAGTGTAAAATGGGCGGAGTAGTTCCGCGTTCCAAGCTCGGGGCTCGTCGATATTATGTTCGACGTTGTAAAGACGGTACGCCCCGTTGTGGAGAACTTTGGTGACGATGAAGGGTCCTTCCCAAGAAGGAGCAAGCTTGTGATGTTTCTTCTGATCCACTCGGAGAACTAAATCTCCTTCCTGGAAGGCTCGACCCCTCACATTTCTGGCGTGGAAACGACGCAAATCTTGTTGGTAGATGGTCGATCGGATCAGAGCCATCTCCCTTTCTTCCTCTAAAAGGTCGACTGCGTCCTGCCGCGCTTGTTCAGCTTCTGCTTCGTTGTAGATCTCAACTCGAGGAGCATTGTGGAGAAGATCACTCGGCAAGACTGCTTCAGCTCCGTAGACCAAGAAGAATGGAGTTCTTCCGGTCGATCGATTAGGTGTGGTCCGCAGTCCCCAAAGCACCGAGGGAAGTTCGTCGACCCACGCTCCAGCTGCATGCTTGAGATCACGCATCAGTCGGGGTTTCAATCCCTTGAGAATCAGGCCATTGGCTCGCTCTGCTTGTCCATTCGTCTGCGGATGGGCGACTGAAGCGTAGTCGACTCGTGTGCCTTGAGAGTTGCAGAAATCCCTGAATTCCTCCGAGTCAAAGTTCGACCCATTATCCGTAATGATGCTGTGCGGGACTCCATATCTGAATATCAGTTCCCTGATGAAGCTAACAACAGTACCGGCGTCAAGGTTCTTGATTGGTTTAGCCTCAATCCACTTGGTGAACTTGTCGACTGCCACCAGTACATGCGTGAAGCCACTTCGACCTGTTCTCAAAGGACCGACCATGTCCAACCCCCATACTGCGAAAGGCCAGACGAGTGGAATGGTCTTCAGAGCTGATGCAGGCTTGTGCGACATATTCGAGTAGAACTGACATCCTTCGCACTTATCCACTATTTCCTTTGCCATCTCATTCGCCTTTGGCCAGTAAAATCCGGCTCGGTATGCTTTGGCCACGATGGTCCGAGAGGACGCATGATGACCACAGGTCCCCGAGTGGATATCATTAAGGATGATTCGACCTTCTTCTGGTGTTATGCACTTCTGACCAACTCCAGTCGCGCTTTCTCTATATAACTGTCCTTTGATTACGGTAAAGGCTTTAGATCGACGGACGATCTGTCGAGCCTCTTCCTCATCCTCCGGAAGCTCTTTTCTCAGGATATACGCGATATACGGAACTGTCCAGTCGGGAATGACCACCAAGACCTCCATGACCAAGTCGACCACTGCTGGGACTTCAACCTCAGTCGGATCTGTGGCACTCTTGGGCTGTGGAGCTTCTTCGGTGAAAGGATCTTCTTTGACTGACGGAGTGTGTATATGCTCCAAGAACACACCACTCGGAATGGCTCCTCTCTTGGAACCTATCTTTGCTAGATCATCAGCTGCTTGATTTTTCAGTCGGGGTATATGATGGAGCTCCAACCCCTCGAACTTCTTTTCCAGCTTCCTCACTGCACTGCAGTATCCAGTCATGGCTGGGCTTCTCACGTCCCACTCCTTCATCACTTGGTTGACCACTAAATCTGAATCGCCATAGACCATCAGGCGACGGACGCCGAGTGAAATGGCCATGCGCAATCCGTATAAGAGGGCCTCATACTCTGCCTCATTGTTGGAGGAATCAAAGTGAATCTGGAGCACATATCTGAGCTTATCTCCTCTGGGGGAAACCAGGACAACCCCAGCACCGGAACCATTCAACATCTTAGAGCCATCAAAAAACATGGTCCAATGCTCCGAGTGAACTTCAGTCGGCTGCTGCTGTTCAATCCACTCGGCGAGGAAATCTGCTATTGCCTGGGACTTAATGGCTTTCTTTGCCTCAAACTTGATATCAAGGGGAAGAAGTTCAATCGCCCATTTCGCCACTCGACCAGTTGCATCTCTGTTGTGCAAAATCTCTGATAGTGGAGCGTCGCTGACGACTGTGATGGAATGATCAGAGAAATAATGAGCAACCTTCTTTGTGGTCATGTATATTCCATACACAAGCTTCTGATAATGAGGATATCTCTGCTTGGATGGAGTCAAGACTTCAGACAAATAATACACTGGGCGCTGAACTTTGAAAGCTTTTCCTTCTTCTTCCCGCTCGACCGTAAGCACTGTACTGACGACTTGTCCTGTGGCTGCGATATAAAGCAACAGAGGCTCTTTGCTGATTGGAGCAGCAAGCACCGGCTGGGTGGAGAGCAGAGCTTTTAGCTCGGCAAACGCTGCATCAGCTTCTGGAGTCCACTCGAACTTGTCTGCCTTCTTCATTAGTCGGTAAAGAGGCAATGCCTTTTCACCGAGTCGTGAGATGAATCGACTTAATGCGGCCAAGCATCCAGTAAGCTTCTGGACATCGTGCACTCGCACAGGGCGTTTCATTCGGAGAATAGTGCCGATCTTTTCTGGATTAGCGTCGATCCCTCGCTCGGAAACGAGAAAACCGAGTAACTTGCCACCAGGAACTCCGAATGTGCACTTTGATGGATTGAGCTTGATATCATACCTTCTGAGGTTGGCAAATGTTTCGGCGAGGTCAGCGAGCAGGTCGGAACCTTTTCGTGACTTGACGACGATATCATCCATATACGCTTCCACATTCCGACTGATTTGAGTGAGTAGACACTTCTGAATCATTCGCATAAATGTGGCTCCGGCATTCTTGAGGCCGAATGGCATGGTGATATAGCAGAAGCACCCGAATGGAGTGATGAAAGCTGTTTTTACCTCGTCGGGTCCGTACAGACGGATCTGGTGGTACCCGGAGTAGGCGTCTAGAAAAGACAATCTCTCGCATCCCGCGGTCGAGTCAACAATTTGATCTATGCGAGGGAGAGGAAAATGATCTTTCGGGCAGGCCCGGTTGATGTGCTTGAAATCAATGCACATTCGGAGCGATTTGTCCTTCTTAGGAACCATGACGACATTAGCGAGCCATTCGGAGTGGTATATCTCTCGGATAAATCCTGCCGCCAACAGTCGAGCCACTTCCTCACCAATGGCTTTTCTCTTCTGGACGGCGGACCGCCGAAGATGCTCTTTGACTGGTTTTGCTGATGAGTCGACTCTTAGGCGATGCTCAGCCAGTCCCCTGGGAACACCTGGCATGTCAGCGGGCTTCCATGCAAAAATGTCCCAGTTCTCACGGAGGAACTGGATGAGCGCTTCTTCCTATTTCGGGTCGAGTGTTGTGGAGATGTGGGTCGGGGCTGCATCGGGGTCGGTCGGGTGAATGTGAACAGGCTTCGTCTCACCGGACGACTGAAATGCAGATTCTGTGGCGGGTTTCTTGGATCGCAGCAAATCACTCGGATCTGCGTTTTGCTTGTATTCTTCAAACTCGACCGCTGTCACCTGGGAATCAGCAATCTTTGAGCCCTTCTGAAAGCACTCTTCTGCCTTTTTCCGATCACCGGTGACAGTGATCACTCCTTTGGGGCCGGGCATCTTCAATTTGAGGTACACGTAACATGGTCGAGCCATGAACCGTGCATAAGCTGGTCTCCCCAAAATGGCATGATATGCACTCTGAAAATCCACGACCTCAAACGTCAACTTCTCTTTGCGAAAATGTTTCGAATCACCAAACACCACGTCCAGAGCTATTTGGCCGAGTGACTCGGCTTTCTTCCCTGGTATAACTCCATGAAAGCTCATGTTACTGGTGCTCAGTCGGGACATCGGAATGCCCATTCCTTTCAGTGTGTCTGCATACAACAAATTCAGCCCGCTACCACCGTCCATCAGCACTTTTGTCAGTCGAGTGCCTTCGACAACTGGATCGACCACCAAAGCTTGCCTCCCAGGGGTGGCAATATGAGTCGGGTGATCAGATTGGTCGAATGTGATGGGTGTTTGGGACCATCTCAGATAATTTGCTTTTGCTGGGGTAACCATGTTCACCTCGCGGTTAATGACTTTCAATCGACTCTTGCTTTCCACATCTGCAAAGATCATCAGAGTGGAGTTGACATGCGGATATCCTTCCTCACTGTCCTCCTTGTCTTCGGCCTTGTCCGACTCCTTTTCCTTGTCTTTAGACTGTTTTCCTTGAAACTGCTGGATCAGGAGTCGACATTGGCGAGTGGTATGCTTTGGGTAAATGATATTCCCCTCTTCGTCTTTCTTCGTGTGGATGTGACACGGCATATCCATCACGTCGTTCCCTTCTTTATCCTTTACCTTCTTAGGGTTCCAGGATCCTTTTGGTTTCCCTTTAAACTTTCCATGAGTCACGGCCAGAGCCTCTCCAGGAGCTGCCGGTTCAGCCTTCCGCTTCTGTTTCCGACTGGTGTTTCCCTTCTCCGACTGGCTCGGCTTGTGCTTGCCGCTTCGGAGTCGGTCTTCTTCTTCACCGTTGGCGTACTTGGTAGCAATTTCCATCATCCGACTCAAGGTCATGTCTCCGGTTCGACCAAATTTCAAACTCAATTCTCTGTTCTTGACACCATCCTTGAAGGCGCAGACTGCCTGATGATCAGACACATTCTCCACAGTATGGTGCAAAGTGATCCATCTCTGAATATACTCCCTGAGAGTCTCATTGGTCTTCTGCACGCAGACTTGCAGCTCCGTCAATCCAGCCGGTCGCTTGCAAGTTCCTTCAAACGTTCTGACGAACACTCGGGACAGATCTTCCCAAGTGTAAATGCTGCTAGGAGGTAACTGATTCAACCACGCTCTGGCAGAACCTTCCAACATGAGGGGCAAATGCTTCATGGCCACCTCGTCATTCCCACCACCAATCTGAACCGCCACTCGGTAGTCCTCAAGCCAAGTTTCAGGCTTAGACTCACCGGTGAACTTGCTGACTCCTGTTGCCAACCTGAAATTGGGAGGAATCACTGCGGCTCTGATAGCTCTGCTGAAACATTCCGGACCAGAAACGTGCACTCGACTGCTCGTGGGCGCATCTCTGTCGAGTCCACCTCGATGGGCTCTGTTCCGGTCGACCAAGCCTTGCACGATAATGGATCGCGCGTCGAAGCCTGGTTCTCTGGGGTCGACTGGAACTCTTCGCCCCGCACTGAGCTGACGTCTGTCATCTTGCTGCCGAGGAGCGTAAGACCCACCCCTCGGAGGGGAAGTGGGCACTCGACGCCTATCATCTCGGTCGTGTCGGTCTCCATATTGGTCTCGCCGATTCTCGCGCCCTTCACGCCGCGGAGGCGATCTGGGACTGTGAGCCGACTGAACCGTATTCGCAGCGACGGATCGACTGTGAATTCTGTTGCGCGACTGCGACACGGCTGAATTCTGATCTCCTGCTGCCCGGAGCAGATCCCTGATCTGCATCAAGCCTCTGCCAGCTTCCGACTGAGAGGGCTGGATGGACTCTGCTATACGGGTCGCAGCTGCTAAATTCTGGATTGGGGTTCGATATACCTGAGTCGGCGGGAAGAGTTGACGTCGATTGGCGTCGGGAACTCGTTGCCGCGCGCGCTCGTCGAGTGCTCGCTGAAGATTCTCCAGGCGAGCGCGTTCGGCCAAATTGGCCAAACGTGCCTCCTCCAAGGCGCGAGCCTCGGGGGTTTCTCCTGCGATGGGAGTATGCAGGGCATCCATGTTCCTGCGGCGAAGTTCTTCTCTTTGCAGAGAGTCGAGTGGCTCGGGCTGGTACTCTTCGTGGTCTCGTGCGGGGTCGCCTCCGTCGCCTGCCCCACCATCACGGGCGAAGCCAGGGGGGCTGCGAGGCCCGTCGACCATCAGGATTTCCGCCGCTGGATCACTGCTATCGCATTCGGATGCAGTCTCTACGGAGCCAGTCGACAGATCGAACAGGCCGTAGAGAGATTCGTCGGGCTCGATTGCCGCAACTTGGGTGGTGGCCGTCTGGCGAGCCACCGCGTGTCTCACCCACCGCTGAAGCCTCAACCGACCCGAGCGCTTGCGCTGGCGGGAGACCGGGAGGGTGGTCGATAGGGGAGTCGACCGATATGGGATCGACGGTTGCCGCAGCAGAACGCCGCGGACACATGCGCGAAAATGCATCGCACCGCGGACGGGGAGCGCATCGACGTCGAGCGGAGCCTCCTGGAGCCAGGCGGAGTCGTCGGCGACGAAGGTGAGAGCACCGAGACGAATCTCTCGACCCTCGACCAAAACTCCAGCAGCTACCATGATGAAAGTACTCGGAAGAATCGCAACTTCTCCACAAAATCGCTAAAACACCAGCCCCACGGTGGGCGCCAACTGTCGTGGATCTAAATCTGATAGTAGAGTGGGGGTAGGTATGGAGAGGCAAGGTCCTAGCTATGGAGAGGTTGTAAACACAAGAGATGTACGAGTTCAGGCCCTTCTCGGAGGAAGTAAAAGCCCTACGTCTCGGAGCCCGGAGGCGGTCGAGTGGATTATGTGTATATGGATTACAGGGTGCCGAACCCTTCTGCCTGTGGAGGGGGTGGCTTATATAGAGTACGCCAGGACCCCAACCAACCCACGTAATGAAGGGTTTAAGGTACATTAAGTCCGGGGCATTACTGGTAACGCCCCACATAAAGTGTCTTTACTATCATAAAGTCTACTCAATTACAGACCGTTGCAGTGCAGAGTGCCTCATGACCTTCTAGTGGTCGAGTGAGTCTCCGTGGTCAAGTCCTTCAAGTCAGTCGAGTGAGTCCCTCGTAGGTCGACTGGAAGGCGATCTCTTCTAAGGGTGTCCTTGGGCAGGGTACTTAGATCAGGTCTGTGACCCTACCCTAGGTACATGACTCCATCATAGGGAACATCTTTCATTTTCTCTCTATCTTCTGCTGTGGTCGGGCATTGAGTCTGACTCAACTTCGCACCTTGTAATACAGGCAAGAACCCTTTCTTTGCCTGATCCATTTTGAACTTTTTCAAAACTTTATCAAGGTATATGCTTTGTGAAAGTCCAATTAAGCATCTTGATCTATCACTATAGATCTCGATGCCCAATATGTAAGCAGCTTCACCGAGGTCTTTCATTGAAAAACTTTTATTCAAGTATCCCTTTATGCTATCTAGAAATTCTATTTCATTTCCAATTAACAATATGTCGTCTACATATAATATCAGAAATGCTATAGAGCTCCCACTCACTTTCTTGTAAATACAGGCTTCTCCAAAAGTCTATATAAAACCATATGCTTTGATCACACTATCAAAGCGCTTATTCCAACTCCGAGAGGCTTGCACCAGTCCATAAATGGATCGCTGGAGCTTGCACACTTTGTTAGCACCTTTTGGATCGACAAAACCTTCTGGTTGCATCATATACAACTCTTCTTCCAGAAATCCATTTAGGAACGCAGTTTTGACATCCATTTGCCATATTTCATAATCATAAAATGCGGCAATCGCTAACATGATTCGGACAGACTTAAGCATCACTACGGGTGAGAAAGTCTCATCGTAGTCAACCCCTTGAACTTGTCGAAAATCTTTTGCAACAAGTCGAGCTTTGTAGACAGTTAAATTACCATCAGCGTTAGTCTTCTTCTTGAAAATCCATTTATTCTCAATGGCTTGCCGATCATCGGGAAAGTCAACCAAAGTCCCTACTTTGTTCTCATACATGGATCCCATCTCAGATTTCATGGCCTCAAGCCATTTTGCGGAATCTGGGCTCATCATCGCTTCCTCATAGTTCGTAGGTTCGCCATGGTCAAGTAACATGACTTCCAGAATAGGATTACCGTACCACTCTGGTGCAGATCTTACTCTGGTTGACCCACGAGGTTCGGCAGTAACTTGATCTGAAGTTTCATGATCAATATCATTAGCTTCCTCACTGATTGGTGTAGTTGTCACAGGAACGGGTTCTTGTGATGAACTACTTTCCAATAAGGGAGCAGGTACAGTTACCTCATCAAGTTCTACTTTCCTCCCACTCACTTCTTTCGAGAGAAACTCCTTCTCTAGAAAGGATCCGAATTTAGCAACAAAAATCTTGCCCTCAGATCTGTGATAGAAGGTGTACCCAATAGTCTCTTTTGGGTATCCTATGAAGACACATTTCTCCAATTTGGGTTCGAGCTTATCTGCTTGAAGTTTTTTCACATAAGCATCACAGCCCCAAACTTTAAGAAATGACAACTTTGGTTTCTTGCCAAACCACAGTTCATAAGGCGTCGTCTCAACGGATTTTGATGGAGCCCTATTTAACGTGAATGCAGCCGTCTCTAAAGCATAACCCCAAAATGATAGTGGTAAATCAGTAAGAGACATCATAGATCGCACCATATCTAGTAAAGTACGATTACGACGTTCGGACACACCATTTTGTTGTGGTGTTCCGGGTGGCGTGAGTTGCGAAACTATTCCGCATTGCTTCAAATGTAAACCAAACTCGTAACTCAAATATTCTCCTCCACGATCATATCGTAGAAACTTTATTTTCTTGTTACGATGATTTTCCACTTCACTTTAAAATTCTTTGAACTTTTCAAATGTTTCAGACTTGTGTTTCATCAAGTAGATATACCCATATCTGCTCAAATCATCTGTGAAGGTGAGAAAATAACGATACCCGCCGCGAGCCTCAATATTCATTGGACCACACACATTGGTATGTATGATTTCCAATAAATCAGTTGCTCGCTCCATAGTTCCAGAGAACGGCGTTTTAGTCATCTTGCCCATGAGGCACGGTTCGCAAGTACCAAGTGATTCATAATCAAGTGATTCCAGAAGTCCATCAGTATGGAGTTTCTTCAAGCGCTTTACACCAATATGAACCAAACGGCAGTGCCACAAATAAGTTGCACTATCATTATTAACTCTGCATCTTTTGGCTTCAACATTATGAATATGTGTATCACTACTATCGAGATTTAATGAAAATAGACCACTCTTCAAGGGTGCATGACCATAAAAGATATTACTCATATAAATAGAACAACCATTATTCTCTGATTTAAATGAATAACCGTCTCGCATCAAACAAGATCCAGATACAATGTTCATGCTCAACGCTGGCACCAAATAACAATTATTCAAGTCTAAAACTAATCCCGAAGGTAGATGTAGAGGTAGCGTGCCGACCGCGATCACATCGACTTTGGAACCATTTCCCACACGCATCGTCACCTCGTCCTTAGCCAATCTTCGCTTAATCCGTAGTCCCTGTTTCGAGTTGCAAATATTAGCAACAGAACCAGTATCAAATACCCAGGTGCTATTGCGAGCATTAGTAAGGTACACATCAATAACATGTATATCACATATACCTTTGTTCACCTTGCCATCCTTCTTATCCGCCAAATACTTGGGGCAGTTCCGCTTCCAGTGACCAGTCCGCTTGCAGTAGAAGCACTCAGTCTCAGGCTTAGGTCCAGACTTGGGTTTGTTCTCTTGAGCAGCAACTTGTTTGCTGTTCTTCTTGAAGTTCCCCTTCTTCTTCCCTTTACCCTTTTTCTTGAAACTAGTGGTCTTATTGACCATCAACACTTGATGCTCTTTCTTGATTTCTACCTCCGCAGCCTTTAGCATTGCGAAGAGCTCGGGAATAGTCTTGTTCATCCCTTGCATATTATAGTTCATCACGAAGCTCTTGTAGCTTGGTGGCAGTGATTGAAGAATTCTGTCAATGACACTATCATCAGGAATATTAACTCCCAGTTGAATCAAGTGATTATTATACCCAGACATTTTGAGTATGTGTTCACTGACAGAATTATTCTCCTCCATCTTGCAGCTATAGAACTTATTGGAGACTTCATATCTCTCAATCCGGGAATTTGCTTGAATTATTAACTTCAACTCCTGGAACATCTCATATGCTCCATGATGTTCAAAACATCGTTGAAGTCCCGATTCTAAGCCGTAAAGCATGGCACACTGAACTATCGAGTAGTCATCAGCTTTGCTCTGCCAGACGTTCTTAACGTCGTCAGTTGCATCTGCAGCAGGCCTGGCACCCAGCGGTGCTTCCAGGACGTAATTCTTCTGTGCAACAATGAGGATAATCCTCAAGTTACGGACCCAGTCCGCGTAATTGCTACCATCATCTTTCAACTTTGCTTTCTCAAGGAACACATTAAAATTCAACGGAACAACAGCATGAGCCATCTATCTACAACAAACATAGACATGCAAAATACTATCAGGTACTAAGTTCATGATAAATTTAAGTTCGATTAATCATATTACTAAAGAACTCCCACTTAGACAGACATCTCTCTAGTCATCTAAGTGATCACGTGATCCAAATCAACTAAACCATGTCCGATCATCACGTGAGATGGAGTAGTTTTCAATGGTGAACATCACTATGTTGATCATATCTACTATATGATTCACGTTCGACCTTTCGGTCTCCGTGTTCCGAGGCCATATCTGTATATGCTTGGCTCGTCAAGTTTAACCTGAGTATTCCGCGTGTGCAACTGTTTTGCACCCGTTGTATTTGAAGTAGAGCCTATCACACCCGATCATCACGTGGTGTCTCAGCACGAAGAACTTTCGCAACGGTGCATACTCAGGGAGAACACTTCTTGATAATTAGTGACAGATAATCTTAAAATCCTACCGTCAATCAAAGCAAGATAAGATGCTTAAAGGATAAACATCACATGCAATCAATATAAGTGATATGATATGGCCATCATCATCTTGTGCTTGTGATCTCCATCTCCGTAGCACCGTCATGATCACCATGGTCACCGGCGCGACAACTTGATCTCCATCATAGCATCGTTGTTGTTACGCCATCTATTTCTTCTACGACTATCGCTACCGCTTAGTGATAAAGTAAAGCAATTACAGGGCGTTTGCATTTCATACAATAAAGCGACAACCATATGGCTCCTGCCAGTTGCAGATAACTTCGGTTACAAAACATGATCATCTCATACAATAAAATATAGCATCATGTCTTGACCATATCACATCACAACATGCCCTGCAAAAACAAGTTAGACGTCCTCTACTTTGTTGTTGCAAATTTTACGTGGCTGCTATGGGCTGAGCAAGAACCGTTCTCACCTACGCATCAAAACCACAACGATAGTTTGTCAAGTTAGTGTTGTTTTAACCTTCGCAAGGACCGGGCATAGCCACACTCGGTTCAACTAAAGTTGGAGAAACAGACACCCGCCAGCCACCTGTGTGCAAAGCACGTTAGTAGAACCGGTCTCGCGTAAGCGTACGTGTAATGTCGGTCTGGGCCGCTTCATCCAACAATACCGCCGAACCAAAGTATGACATGCTGGTAAGCAGTATGACTTGTATCGCCCACAAATCACTTGTGTTCTACTCGTGCATATAACATCTACGCATAAAACCTAGGCTCGGATACCACTGTTGGGGAACGTAGTAATTTCAAAAAAATTCCTACGCACACGCAATATCATGGAGATGCATAGCAAAGAGCGGGGACAGTGTGTCCATGTACCCTCGTAGACCGAAAGCAGAAGCGTTCGAAAAACGCGGTTGATGTAGTCGTACATCTTCATGGCCCAACCGATCAAGCACCGAAACTACGGCACCTTCGAGTTCTAGCACACGTTCAGCTCGATGACATCCCTCGAACTCCGATCCAGCCGAGTGTCGAGGGAGAGTTCCGTCAGCACGACGGCGTGGTGATGATATTGATGTTCTACCGTCGCAGGGCTTCGCCTAAGCACCGCTACAATATTGTCGAGGAGGACTATGGTGGAGGGGGGAACCGCACATGGCTAAGAGATCCAAGGATCAATTGTTGTGTCTAGAGGTGCCCCCCTGCCCCCGTATATAAAGGAGCAAAGGGGAGGGGGCGGCCGGCCAGGGAGGAGGCGCGCCAAGGGGAGTCCTACTCCCACCAGGAGTAGGACTCCCTCCTTTCCTTGTCCAAGTAGGAGAGGGGGAAGGAAGGGAGAGAAGGGAGGAAGGAAAGGGGGGGCCCCCTCCTTGTCCAATCCGGACTAGAGGGGGAGGGGGCGCGCGGCCTACCTGGCCGCCCCTCCTCTTCTCCACTTTGGGCCCAAGTGGCCCATTAACCCCGCCCCCCCCCCCCCGGGGGGGGGGGGGTCCGGTAACCCCCCGGTACTCCGATATATATCTGATAACCTCTGAAACTTATTCCGGTGTCCGAATATAGTCGTCCAATATACCAATCTTCGGGTCTCGACAATTTCGAGACTCCTCGTCACGTCTGTAATCACATTCGGGACTCCGAACAAACTTCGATACATCAAAAATCATAAACTCATAATATAACTATCATCGAAACCTTAAGCGTGCAGACCCTACGGGTTCAAGAACTATGTAGACATGATCGAGAACCGTTTCCGGTCAATAAACAATAGCGGAACCTGGATGCTCATATTGGCTCCTACATATTCTACGGAGATCTTTATCGGTCAAACCGCATAACAACATACGTTGTTCCCTTTGTCATCGGTATGTTACTTGCCCGAGATTTGATCCTCGGTATCTCAATACCTAGTTCAATCTCATTACCGGCAAGTCTCTTTACTCATTATGTAATGCATCATTCCATAACTAACTCATTAGCTACATTGCTTGCAAGGCTTATAGTGATGTGCATTACCGAGAGGGCCCAGAGATACCTCTCCGACAATCGGAGTGACAAAACGTAATCTCGAAATACGCCAACTCAACATGTACCTCTGTAGACACCTGTAGAGCTCCTTTATAATCACCCAGTTATGTTGTGACGTTTGGTAGCACACAAAGTGTTCCTCCGATAAACGGAAGTTGCATAATCTCATAGTTGTAGGAACATGTATAAGTCATGAAGAAAGCAATAGCAACATACTAAATGATCAAGTGCTAAGCTAACTGAATGGGTCATGTCAATCATATCATTCTCCTAATGATGTGATCCCGTTAATCAAATGACAACTCATGTCTATGGTTAGGAAACATAACCATCTTTGATTAATGAGCTAGTCAAGTAGAGGCATACTAGTGACTTTAAGTTTGTCTATGTATTCACACATGTATCATGTTTCCGGATAATACAATTATAGCATGAATAATAAACATTTATCATGATATGGGGAAATAAATAATAACTTTATTATTGCCTCTAGGGCATATTTCCTTCAGCGCCTACCACACCCGCTAGGTGTTCGGTGATTTGTCTGCTCGTGATGGACTCGAACGACAAGGAGGCGCTGCTGGAGGAGGAAGCCGATGCCGACGCCCAGGACGAAGAGCATCTCATGGTCGTCGCCACCCTGGCCAGCCTGCTCGCGAGCAATGCAAAGCCGCGGCGAGGTGGTTCGGCGCGGGGTTGGCTGAAGGCAAAGCAGCATCGACTGGAAGGCTATTGCTTGCTCTACTTCGACTACTTCACCGATGCTCCACTGCGTGGCGACAAAGTATTTCGACGCCGTTATCGGATGATCCAAAAGCTCTTCCTCAGGATAGTGAATTCCATCTAGGAGTTCGACAGCTAATTCAAGTGCAAGAATGATTGCACCAGCACACTTGGATTCACCTCACTCCAGAACTGCATGACAGCTATGAGGATGCTTGCGTACGGAGCTCCCGGTGATTCACTGAAGGACTATGGGCGCATTGCGTAGTCCACGACCATTGAGTGTTTCTACAAGTTCTACAGGGCAGTGGTGGCAATGTTTGGACCGCAATACTTGCGATCACCCAATGCCGAAGACACTGCTCAGATCCTAGCACAGAATGCAGCAAGAGGATTTCCTGGGATGCTTGGAAGCATCGACTACATGCATTGGAAATAGAAAAACTGTCCATTTGCTTGGCAGGGGATGTACACAGGCGCCAAGGGCGGTTGTAGTGTGGTACTTGAGGCAGTGGCCGCACACGACCTCTGGATTTGGCACTCCTTCTTCGGTATGCCAGGAACTCACAATGACATCAACGTACTGCAGTGCTCCCCTGTCTTTGCCAAGCTTGTTGAAGTTCATTCTCCTCCGGTGAACTTCAAGGTCAATGGATGGTACTACAACCAAGGATACTACCTAGCAGATGGCATCTATCCAAGATGGTCCACATTTGTGAAGACTATCTCAAACCCTGTGACAGGAGGCAAGAACTCACACTTTGCGAAGGTTCAGGAGGCTTGCAATAAGGATGTCGAGCGGGCATTCGATGTGCTCAAATCTCGATTTGTTGTTGTCCGGCACCCCGCTAAGACCCGGTCAAAAGATCAAATGTGGAAGATCGTGACTTGTTGTGTCATCTTGCACAACATAATCATTGAGAGCGAGAAGGAAGAGCCAGTGTTTGACATTGAACCATATTACAGGCAGGGTTCTCTTGCCCAAGTTGATCACCACCTATCGGCAACATGGACGGCCTTCCTCAATATGCGTCGGGAGATCCGAGACTCACTGGTGCATCAACAACTGCAGCAGGATCTGGTGGAGCACCTCTGGAGGCTCAAGGGCAACGCCTAACTCGACGTGTGACGAAATATGAATTTTTGTTTGTTGAACTATTTTTTGAACTATATAGTGTGTATTGAACTATTTGATTTCTACTTTTCTCTGTGATGAACTATGTGATAAAAATAGTTTTTGTTCAATTTGTGCCGAAGCACGCTGAATACGGACCGAAATTGGTCAATTTGTGCCGATAGTGGCCAATTTGCAAAAAAAGGGCTGAAAAGTGGCCCAATTTGCACATAAACTGGTCCAAAATCGGCGCCTTGGCGACTGCGAACTCAATCGCCCCCACGTCAATTTTTCAGCCGACGCAACTCCAGGGCGGCACTATTTCAAGCCCCTGGGGCCCGAACGGCTGGAGATGCTCTAAAGGCATGTGTAGGTTGGTATTTTATGATTTTTATTTCATTTAAGTTTTTGCAAGACATCTCGACGCAAAACGTGAAATTAGATCACGACTTTGAAGATCTTCGAAATAGCCTTTTGCTTGCCCTATTTTTTTTCTGTTCCTGTGACGTCTTCTGTTTTGTTTATTAATAAAGTCATTTTGAGAACAATTTGCTCAACGGCATTTTTTTAACAGCACATGTGAGCACTAGTGTATAAAAAACCCACGCAAGAAAGAAAAACTACAACAAAAGCATTATGGAAGGATCAGAGGCTCTTGATGCACCTCTACATGTCGATCTCTGCCGCAAAGGATAAAGATCATATAATCCACTCCTAGCATAATTGCCTGCTCAAAATGGTCCGCGAGCAAACGTAGAATATTTTCATATTATTTTCCTAGTAAGAGCATATACAGCCGGGCGTCCTATATCTGTCTCATACGCCCGGGCAGGTCGTCCGGTCACAAAAAACAGACCCAACCGAAACACTCAAACGGGCCTCAGACTCCCGAACTGACCGGAATCCCTCATATCTATCCCAAATATAGGGCGGATATGAGGTGGCCCGGGCACGCCCGGGCGTGTCCGCCATGTCAGCCTGGCCCACCGTTGGCCCACCCCGACCTCACAAAAATCCACGTCTGGCAGAAACCGTAGCTCACTCTGCTCCGCTTCCCTCCCCTCCCTGATGCTCTCATTTCCCAATCCGCCAAATCCCTAGCACCGACGAGCATGTCCAGCACATGCGGCCACTCCGACGGCAGCTCTGGAGACGAGGAGGAGATGGTGCTCCGTATCGCGCTCAAGCGCTCGCTGGTCGATACGGGCGGCGGCTCCGGGTTCGGTGCGACGCCACCTGTCGCCCGTCGCCGCAGCGCTGACGCCGGCGCCGGCCCTTCCCGCCCCGCGCGTGGATCTACAAGGTCTGCCCGATCTGCTCCTCCCGCCCGACGGCCTCCTCCACCTTCGGCTGCTGCTCCGCGTGGGCAGCGCTAGGTTCTAGTGCCCGCTCCACCATAGTCGTGGATGCGGACTCCGGAGTCGAAGGCACGTGTCGCCCGCCGCGAGAGGAGGAGGGCAAGGGAAAATGGTGGGTAGGTCTGACGCATCTGCGCAGTCTGTCCGCCGCCGCCGGGTGCCGAACGAGGACGACTGTCTCCTCGAGTGGGTGTGCCGTCGGTCACTGACTGAGGCGGAGACAAAGACCCTACGGCTCTAGAGGATCAACGCCAAGCAGCCCTGGCTCGGCATTGAGTAATCCGAGCAGGAGGCGGCGGAGGCAGCGGCAGAGGCAGCGAGGGTGGCCAAGCTTAAGCGCAAGCAAGACGGCGTCGCCGGGCGCTTGCAAGGCTACATCGTCATCTTCGATTCCTCCTCCTCCGACAAGTCCGATGGCTCCGATGTGGACTCACCTCCTGCCGCGGACTCCTACAGCTGCGCCGGCACCGAAAGGGCAAAGGGCTGGCGAGGAAGTACTGAACATCCATCTTAATTTCAAGTTTTTAGATGTAGTTTGAACTTGTCCGCTGTATTATGTCTATTATGTGAACTTTGGATATCTTTTGAAGATCCGGCTGTGATCCTTTGATGAACCGGTTATGCATTTGTATGTTCACTCATGATCTACGTAGTTTTTATCAATGTTGTATGATTTAGTATGAACTAGCAAACATGCCCGTGCGTTGCAACGGGAGATAAAAAATTTAGAAAAAAATTTATGCATTAGTCTAATAAGTTGGACTTAATTACCACGACATATGAGCTTCCTCTATTTTAGCACGGAGGCTCACCATGTTGCCACTTATCTTTTCTCTCACCCTTGCTAATGATGGTCGCGATGTCCACGTGATCATAATGCATTTGACGTGGTAAATCCCAAGGCTATGAGCTTGCCACTTCACGCCACACTTGTCATTATGTTGTGCAAGGGAATGTTTAAAACTTAAATTTTTCTATCTCATCAACCACAAACTACTAACAATGCTTAGACATATAAAGAGTTTTCAAAAACTAATCAAATCCTATACATAAAAGACTTTTGAATCGGCGAACAGTTTAGCGAATCGAAAAAGTTCTTTTTCGAAATTTTGGATTTAACGTTCGTTTTGTTTATGAGCATTTTTTGAAATGCATGAATAGTTTTCGAATACTAAAACATTTTTTGACTCAACATTTTTTAATCGATGATTTTTAAAAATATTGGAGAACTAATTTTAAAATTTGTGATTTTTTAGAACTTTTGTGAATTTGTAATTTTTTTGAACTTTTGTTAACAAGTTCTAAAATTTCATGGATTTTTTTTCAAATACACGAATGTGTTTCGAATACATGGTTATTTTTTAAAAATCATGAACATGATACTATTTCCTGACCACTTTTTAAAATCATGATTTTTATAATTTGTGAACAGTATGTAAAATCACCGACACTTTTTGAATCCAAGAAAATTTGATGATTTTCCATTTTTGAATGCACAAACATTTTATGATTTCTTTAACAATTTTTTGAAACTCGTAACTTTTAAATTTGCAATATCCCGAATGAGAAACATATGGAATATTTGTGAACGGTATGTAAAATCACCGACACTTTTCGAATCCGAGAAAATTTGATGATTTTCCATTTTTCAATGCACAAACATTTTTTGATTTCTTTAACAATTTTTTGAAACTCGTAACTTTTAAATTTGGAATATCCCGAATGAGAAACATATGGAATATCCCGAATTTTCCATTTTTGAATTCACAAACATTTTATTTTCTGAAACGGAAATAAAATGAGAAAAGAAAAAAGAGAAAAATGAAATTAAAAAAAGATATGTGAAGCCACGCACATGGGCCGGCCCATTAATACAGTGAACGTTTGTGAGAAAAGTTAGGGAAAAAATGTGAAAGGTGGGAATCGAACCGTGGTCTCCAGGGCAGAAAAGCAATGAGTTAGCCACTGGAGCACTCGTGCATCTATGTTTAATAAGGGAGTCGGAACTTTAAGGAACATGAACATGGAGGTGACTTTTGGAAAAAAAAAATCAAATCGTTTTCTTTACTTATGGGTGGCATAGTGGGTAATTTCTAGCAACTTCGGGGGTATTTTTTTTTACGGACGACAGAAACTCAGTTCTCTTTATTATTACTAGCAAAAGAGTCCGTGCGTTGCAACGGGAAAAAAAACACAACACTCACTCTTAACCGAACAACCATCACTCAAGACCACAATAGGTCCATCTCCTTTATTTTAGTGACGCGTCATATTTGTGTTGCCGCTTATCCTTCTTCTCACCCTCCTCGGCGATGGCCTCAGTGTTCACACAAACCAAAACGTATTTGAATGTGGTTAATCCTAAGACGTCTCTCTCTCTCTCCTCCCTCTCCCCCCTCTCTCTCGCTTTCTCTCATACTCGCGATGAGAAATCTGTTGTTTTTCCCTACGATGTATTCAAAGGTATGCATCTGTAGTTCTCAATGTTTTCTTTTCCCTATATGACTATAGTGGATGTTTATTTGCAACCCGGATCGCCGCTTGTACGAAAGAAAAATGGATCGTGCGCTATAGTTATAAGTTTGCTTTCAAAACAATATCTAAAAAATATTTAACAGGTAAAAATTAACATCATATTCAGATTTCACACATTTTTCTAATCAAATTTCATATATAAGATGTTAAAATCGGAGTTACGGTTTAAAAGATACGTATAATTTAGAAAACCATTTGTTTAACTTAAATATCTTCCAAAATAATATTTATAAATACTTAACAGGTGAAAATAATCTTATATTCATATTCTACATATTTTTCTAATCAAATTTCATATATAACATGTTTAAATTGGAGTTACGGTTTAAAAGATATGGATGGTTTAGAAAAGCATTTGTTTGACTTAAATATGATCCACGGATGGAATACCTAATAAGTCAGGGGGGTGTTCGAAAAACTGTAAAATAACGGTTCGGTATGACTTAAATCTGGACTGCGGGTTGATTTCATAAAAATACAAGGGCTTTTTTGCAAAAAGGGGTGACGGACGGCAGAAACCCTACATGCTTTATTATTACTAGCAAAAGGGCCCGTGCGCTGCAACGGAAGAAAAAAATTCATAATTTCAAATGGTCATGATCACATTTCGTTGCATCATCGAGATACAATATCTCTCTCAATTTCTCGAAATCATGAACATTTTGAAATTATGAACAATTTGTTAAACTCATGCACATATTTGAAATCGCAAACAACATACTATTACAAATTTCTGAACATTTTCTACAATCAAGAACATTTTTTCAATTTATGAATATTTTTTGCTATTTACAAACATTTTTTAAAAATTGTGAACATTTTTAAGCAATTTTCCTGAACTGGCAAACATTCTATAATCGATGAAAATATTTAGAAATTGGGTGGAATAGTTATTGAATTTGACGAACTTTTTTTGATTTAGCGAACATTTTTGGAAATGCCCGTGCCTTGCAACGGAAAAAAAACTATCAAGTTATACATGTGTGGTAGATATAAAAAAGTATGAATCAAATTCACAAAGTATATACAAATCATGTCATGATGCGATAAGACACTTTTAAAATGTAATTTCAAAAACGAACAATATGATGCTCATCAAGACTTGATTTTTTAAGGCGTCACAACAAAATATTTTGTGGCTGAGCAAACTGCATTGACGGACCCTGCCTGAGCTATACTGATAAATAAAGTGTCTCGTCTGGACTTAGCGTAGCGGTGTTTACCATAACCACTATTGTGATATGAAAATAAGCATAACTGTGTATGGAAGCAAAATAGACATTTAGTCATTTTAATATAGCTTACAAAAACAAACCCTTAGAAAGTTATGTCAATTTTGTTGGGTTCAGCGTTGTACAAAACACGGAAACCCTTTTTTACCCAACGCGAAGGACTAAATAAAATCATAAAACGAGCTATATAGATCTCCTAATAAAACCTTTATGGAACCTACAATTAGTTTTGTTCATTATTTACGGATGTGTTTTAATTTTTGTGAACATTTTCTAAAAGCTGATGGACATGATTTTTAAATTCCTGAATATGCTTTGAATATTGGCTCATTTAAAAAAATCATGAACATTTTTTATTTCATGAAATCATTAGAAATCGTGATTTGTTTATAATTTGTGAGCAATTTTTTAAGTCGTGAACATTTTTTGATTTTTAGAATATTTTTTAAATTCACAAACAGTTTACCATTTTCCTACTTTTTTTCAGAACTCGCAATTGTTTGATATTTTGGAAATCCGAAATTAATTTTGAGATAAAAAACCAAAACAGAAATAAAAAAGTAAAAAGAAATAAAACATAGGGGGCGCCATCAATCCGAAATTTATTTTTAGGGAAAAACAAAATAGAAATAAAAAAAAGATATAGAAAACAGGGGGCGCCACGACCCGCACATGGGCTGGCCCATTACTGCGCTTGGTAAAAAGAAAGAGAAAAAGCGTGAGAACCAGGGATCGAACCCTGGTCTCCTATGTGGAGCATCATTGACTCAGCCATCGCGCTGCTCAAGTATTGGTGCTATTATATCGTATCCACCTTTAATAACAGAACCCTGGAGCGATATTAGAAATTAAAAACGAATCGTTTTTGCCACTTACGGGTGGCATTGGTGGGTAATTATTGCCAACTTCGAGGGTTGTTTTTATGACGTACCACCAGAAGCGATGCGTGGTTTATTAGTAGGTAAAGATAAAGATAAAGAGGTAGAGATTATTATTAGGTAGAGATATAGGAAAAGAAATATGAGATACACGGTGTGGAGGCGTGAATATAGGTAGTGCCATGTCAGTGTCCGCGGGCGTGCCGGGCCTTCGCGGATGTAGAGGGCCGCATTTGCCAAGTCCGGCTATACATCCTCTAAATACTGTATATATGCACATTAGGTGTGCTCATGTCAGGTGTTTTTAGACAGCAGCACACAGCTCAATCATTGAGCTCGCGGCCAGCTCCCGCCGGGGACGCCACGTGCTACGTCCCGGCCGACGCGACGCGCAGCGGCAGCGTGCACATCACTGACTGGCTTTATTGTCGCGCCTGCTCTCAACAAACTGCCGCTAGTAATCACGGAAGAGCACATCGACGGGACGATCCATCGAGCAGCCCGGCGACGTGGCGTGGCAAGGTCGCGATCGGCATCGGCATCGGCGTCCATCGGCGCCAGCGTTTTCCCCCGGTTTTGACCAAAGACACCATTCCGAGACCGACGTACGCCGAGGCCGAGCCACAGAGCGGCAGGAGCCGACCTCTCGGCCGCTCGGCTGACACCTGTGACCTTGTGTCGCCGGTGGTTCCATCATCGCCTCGTCGCGTCTGTCTCGTCCGATCTGGTAAATGCGGCCCAAGGGGAGCCATGTGAGTGAGGGGTGCTGGTGACCGGCGACTCGTTGTCGCGAAGGGAAAAAGCGTTCTTTTGGCCTTCCCCGGCGCCGTGCTGGCCCGACGGCAACGACTGCTTCGTTGTTCGCGGTGCCCCGGACGGACACGTACGCGAGTCTCGACGGCGACGCCCCGCTGCGCCCTGTCGATCGGCTTTGACCGCCTTGAACTACCACTACTGCTAATCTCCGGCATAGAACTCTCGTGGGACGTCCTGTGCTGATCCATCGTGCCGCCAAGTTGGCGACGTGGGTGGCATCCGACCTACCAAACGGGGCGAACGCACGGCCTCGCATCAACGGGTGGCCAGGCCTGGCCACACCAAAGCATGGCTTAAAGAGCATGAGTGCATGACTTCACCGGAAACTGTACATAAATGATCGGCACGCTTGAATAGTCAGGGGCTAAAGTACTCCCTCCTTTTCTAAACATAAGTTTTTTAGAGATTTCACTACGAAGCACACACGGATGTATATAAATGCATTTTAGAGTCTAAACTCACTCATCATGCTTATGTAGTCTATAGTGAAATCTCTACAAATACTTATATTTATGAACGGATAGAGTAGCTAGTAGGAGCTTGACCATTTTTTTTTTGAAAAAGGGGTATAACCCCGACCTCTGCATCAGAACGATGCATACGGCCACCTTTATTATTATAAAGAAATAGGTTCAACAAAAGTCATGAAGTCTGAAATAAACGAACCACAAAAAGACTCAAGAAGAGCGGAATGATAAAAGAAAAGCCACAACCGGCAGACACAAAAAAAAAATAGAAAAACTAATTGCCTATCATATTACACGACCATCATGCAAACCGATTGAATATAGCCCGAGCTACCATCAAAATACGACCTTAACCATGCCGAGCTGCCGACCACCCGTCAAAGAATTCCAGACATGATCGCTGCTAAGCACGAAAAGACTCGGCACTCGATCGCTGCATCACAGGGAAGCAAGAGAGCATTGCGTGGCCGTGACCGATCGCCTTCGCCTTCGTTTGACTCTCCTCTCGCGGTTGCTGTAGAGGCTGCCTTTTGGGTTTCAATGCTGCTCCATTCACTTTTTTTTTTGCGAATAAATGCTGCTCCATTCACTGATCACTCTGACTTTGGGGCTGTTGATTACAACGAGAGAGCGTCACGAGCATCAAATGAGAGTGTTGCATCTTGGCTCACAGAGTCACTGACCCACCAAACCCCTTTTTTTTGTTACTTCTGAATTTTTTATTTTTTTAGAAAAGGAGGGTGACCCCCGGCCTCTGCATCTCGGAGATGCATGCAGCCATTTTATTAATTACTCACGAAGGCCCTACAAAGTAATATTAGAGTTGACTGAAATCAAACTTCGTAAAGTTTGACCAAGTTTGTAAAAAAAATATAGACATTTATCATAATAAATCTATACGATGTGAAAATACATTCAACAATAAATCTAATGTTGTTGATTTGTTATTGTATATCTTAATATTTTTGTTTATAAACTTGGTCAAAGTTTGTAAAGCTTGACTTTGACCAAAGCTAATATGCGAACTAAATAAAAACGGAGGGAGTACATCAATACGTCTGAAGCCGTCATCTTAGCAACATCTGTCGCTATTTCTATCCATTGATGAAAGGGTGCAGAAAGTGTGAGCAAAATACCTAGACTTTTCACCTAGCCTGACATCTAAAGCCGGAGGCCCCGACCAAGCCACATACCGGTACTGGGGCACAAACCGGTCCGACGGACTCATAGGTCGTCGCCGCCGTCTTCCATCAATCCATCTTCAGAGCAGGTACTCACGCATCCTGCCGTCGACGTCCCCATGGCGCCAGACAACGCCTCCTCACTACTAGGGAAAACCCTAGCAGCAGCGCGGGTTTTGTGCTCACTAGTAGCGCGGGATGGCGCGCTACTAATAAGGCGCTACAGCTATTGCTTAGCAGCAGCGCGTGCATGCCCGCGCTACTGCTAGGACGAATAGCTGCAACGTTTGTTCGGCACCACGCTGCTGCTAAGGTAACTACTTGCAGCGTGTTTTCTGTCCATCGCTACTAGTACCTTTTTTTATTTTTTCATTTCTAGTGTATTTATGCGCCATCGTACAAATATTGATACAATACCAATTATGAGGTTTACATCATTATATCCATAACAGCGTGTCAAATGAAGGTGGATTAGGTTCAAGTGGAGGCAATATGTGGTGCATGTCAAAAGTATACTACTAATCCAAACTTGATCTAGTTTGGACTAGTAGTACTTTCGATGTGCACCACATGTTGCCTCCACTTGAATCTAATCCGCCAGCACAAGCTATTTAATCATCCTCATAGTCATTACCACCAACAGTATTTATTTCTGTCTTAAAAAACAGTATTTATTTAATCACCACTAACACTAGCTAATAATAATCATCATAGTCATTACCACCAACACTAGCTATTTTATCATCATAGTAATATAGTGTAGCACATCATCATTCTGAAACTCATTTCTTGCTAGCTAATCACTCCTGCTCCTCTCTCTTAGATAAAATAACATAAAACATGTATAGCTCTTCTCCTTGATCAAGCTGGAGCATGCAGATGAACATGTCTCCTAATCATGGGTAGCACATCTGTTTGCTACCCCCTAGTACTTCTCTGCGCTCCCCCATCACATATTTGGTCCAGTCTTGCACTATTAAGCATCCGTTGCTAATCTTGAATGCACTAAAGTAATCTGTAGGATATCTTGGCCGTAAGCTGATAATACTCATGGTACCTTTAGTCTCGATCCCATAAGGCACAACATTCATCGGGAGTCCCTGTTGAAGAACATCGTATGTTAACATACTTAGCAATGAAGTTTAGTTTCAAAAATAATGTATGGAAAAGATGCACTGATGACAAATATTAAAAATCTTACCTTCCTTCCTAAATAGATGTGACCGTAGTTCATTACGAACACTATTGGTCGCACATTTTCAGTACTAACATTTCTAAATGCAGGAAGAAAAATTGTCTTGACAGTATCAAGATCCTCAAGCCATGAAACATAATGACTGAGCTCCTCGCAGTTGAGTTCAGCCCCAGGACAGTATACGGTCATGTCTACCAAGCGCTGGACATGTTTGCTTGCACCGAAATAAGCTGACAATACAAATTAGTTGTCAACTATTTTTGAATAAACAATATCGATCAAAGACATAAATATGGTTGAGAAACTTACATAATGGTATAACTGGAGGCGTCTGCACATCGACCCAGATGTCGGTATTACCTTCAATATCATCTTCCGGACGAATATCAAAGGTGATAACCATATCAGGCTCAAATGCATAAGTCTTGCATAGTGCTCGCCATGTTTTGCATCCAAAATAGGTGTAGTCGTCTGAATTGTACAATTTTGCATGGAAAATATAACCATGCTCGGTCTTCAAGTAAACTTTCTTTTCCTCCATATTATGACCGAAACCTATCTTATCCAATACAAAAACTCTTGCATGGCAGGGGATACGCTAGTAGAACAGTAAAAAAAATATAAGTGGAAGCAAATGAAGCAGATGTCATGCTTAATTACGAAAAAAGACTTGTCGCTGTGACTTACTGTATCCACTTCGAAGTTCTCGTCCAGCTTGATGCTGAAGCGCCTATCATCATCTAGGAAGATTCCGTCGCACAGGCCGCGCTCGTCTTCACAGTATTTGCAAATACCGAAATCCTTTTCGTCGTCAGACATTTCCTATGTTCATAGTTAAAACATTAATTAAAAATCAATCAAAGACAACTACCAAGATACTCAACACACAAATCCGGGGCACTCGATATTTCCTACATATTCTGGCACAAGTCATGCCAAAATTCACGAAAAAATCCGGCATGACCTTTGCTAAAATAGGACATATCGAGCGCCTGAAATTTACCAGAACGGAAATGAATCAACACTCCGGCAAAACATAGGCCACTCGGAGGTGTAACCTGCAAACATGACGGGCCACTTGGATATTGAGCAACACAAGATATACATTTCAAAATATCTTATAGGACTCAAATTAGCATGCATTCAATAAGCAAAAGTAAATCATCTCATACGTCCGTACATCGTCGAATATTATCACTAATACATCACGAATAGTGTCATACATATAACATCACTAAGACAACTAAAACCCTAGCACACGACGGGTATCGGCGCGGGCGGTGGACACCCACAGAGAAGGAACCATCACGGGATCATAGCTCCAGTGAGATCCCCGGAGAACCTGCCAGGTATTTGAGAACGGCCTGTGCTCCAACGCAAACAAGTAGCGACGGACGTGCGCGTCCTCCTCACTGACACGGTGACGCACCACCTATGCGGAGTCCTCGACCCTCTCGATCATCACTGGCCCACGCGACCGCCACCAAAGAAGGTTCAGGTCAACGACAGGCTAGCTCCTCACCAACCTGCGTCCCCCGGTAGGTAGCGCCTCCCAGTACCACCCGGCGGAGCCCAGTCCCGGACATGGCTGATCTGGTCAAGCAGGTGTCGTCCTCCGCCGACTCGACGACGAGGATGCGGGATAGGCATCGTCCACGTCGAGACGGGAAAAATTGCTTTAACTAAAAAATATAAACAAGTTCTTACTAACTAGTTCTATTAATTCAACTAGTTCTTTCTAAAAATAAACTTAATAAAAATAAAAATATTCTACTACCTAATTAGTACCTAGTTCTTAATATGCAACTAAAATAAACTTACTATAAATAAAAATAAACTTAATATGCAACTAAAATATAAAGATACCCTAGGAAGAGGTAGGGGAGAGGGAGGAGCGGGCATGCTCACCTCGGGTGACTGTGACGAGGGAGGGGCAGGGCGGCGTCGAGGTCGGGGCGGCGTTGAGGTCGGGGGCGGGGGCGGCGTTGAATCTGGGGTCGGGGCGGCGTCCGGGGCGGCGTTGAGGTCGGGGGCGGGGGCGGCATTGAGGTCGGGGGCGGCATTGAGGTCGGGGGTCGGGGCGGCGTAGAGGGTGCGGAGAGCGCGCGGCGGCCGACGGGCGACGGCGGCGGCGAGAGTGGAGAGAGTTGGATTTGGGGGAAAGTGGCGTGGGGAAGGACGAACCCCGTGGTTAAGTCAGAAGTAGCAGTAGCGCGTTCCGTGAAAAGCGCTGCTGCTATCTTAGCTACAACACGTTCTCTGATACACGCTACTGCTACTCCTTTCTCTTCTTTCCTTTTTCCATTTAGTTTTCTTCACATTTTATTTGTTTCCTTTCACCTTATTCTATTTCTTTCATTTTCAATTACCTTTCCATTCTCTTTTCATTTAATTTTATAACCTTTAACAGCAACGAGTTTATATTAAAACGCGCTGCTACAAACAACGTAGCGGTAGCGCGGTTCGTCATAGATCGCTACTACTATGTGTAGCCT
>NC_057795.1:670483820-670489338 GCF_018294505.1 Triticum aestivum | reverse complement strand
CCACCCGAATGCCCATTGCTCAATGTACATAATAGAATGGCTTCAAAAGTTTGAACTGATCACTGTGTATTAGTGTACTTTTAGTCACAAGTCCATAGAACTAACTATTTTTGTACTACATTTAAATGTAAACATGAAGATCTCTACTTTAATGCCAACTCTGTTTTTATCCTTTATAAAGTATGTATCCCTTAAACTCCGATGGAAGGTAGAATGTCCCGCCGCAACGCGCGGGGTATCTTCTAGTTAATGAAAAGGTGGAGCTCCTGATGGTTGCTTGAAAAAAAACCTGGCATCTTTAATATCTTGTTTGTCATGTTTTCCAAGGGAACTAGACAAGCATTGGGCAGGCCCAGCCAACGCTCGGCCCTACGGTCTGTATTTAGGAAATTGGACAGAATTAGGAACGTTGTTAATAAATGGGTGTAGTCTACCATGTTTTTTTTGTTCCTATTCATCGCTCGGTACGGCAAATATTCAACTAGAGCAAAAAGGGCGTATTACTTAGCCCAATGTGTTTGCATCTGTTTTTTCTTCTTGTTGTCCTTTTCTTTTGTCATTGTTTATTCCTCGGTCCTTGTTTTGATTTGGTTTCCTTTTGTCCTTTTTATTACTATCAAAACGGCTCGTGCGTTGCAACAGGGGGAAATCATAATCTCCAATGGCCGCGACCACACTTGATGTCTCACCGCAATACATTATCACTCTCATTTTCATAAAACCATGAATAATGTTTCCAAATTATGAATATTTTTTAAACACATGAACAAATTGGGAATCATGAACAATTTTCAAATTCGTACACATTTTATAGATTTGTTAACATTTTCTAAAATATTGAAAACAAATTGAATTTGTGAGCATTTTATATTATTCGCAAACAATTTTTCTAAAATTGTGACCATTTTATAAAATATTTTTCATGAATAGGAGAATATTTATTTTGCAAATCAGTGGAACAAGTTTTGAAATTCACAAACTTTTTTTGATTTAACGATCATTTTTTGAATCCGTGAACATTTTATTCAATAAACTACTCTTATTTTGTACTCCCCCTGTCCCATAATATAAGAATGTTTTTTACACTAGTGTACTGTCAAAAACGTTCTTATATTATGGGACGGAGCGAGTAAGTCACAAACATTTTATGAATTTTAGGATATTTTCAATTCATGAACATTTTTTGAAGTGGAAAAATTGTGTTCAAATTCATTAACATGTTTAATACATTAACTTTTTATACTAATCTTGAACATGTTTTCATTTCCTGAGCATTTGTTTTCAATATTATGAAAATTTATAAATATGCAAAAGAAATTGAAACGAAGAAAATCATGAACTATTAAACATTTTATTTCAAAATTCATATTTTTATGAACTTTTGGAACTTTTTTGAAGTCCCAAAAATTTTAAAGTAGAAAAAAACAAAGATGGAATAGGAAAACGAAAATAAAAAACAGGCCGCCCAGACATGGGCCGGTCCAAACAGGCGTGTTGTGTCTTCTCCCAACACACAGAGTGCAGTATAGAAGGTCGTACTGCATGGGAGGGCCAGCCAGGGATTCCCCTATGTGAAACGTTTTTTATCACTTATAAGCGGCATCGGTGGGTAATATTTTGCAAAGGCAATTTCGGTGACGTAATGCCAGAAGCAGTAGCCGCTTTATAATTATGTATAGATATATACCAAAAAAGCTCATGCGTTGCAACGGGGAAAAATACCACACGCCCCTAACGAGATAATCATGACTGAAGACCTCAATGGGTCCACGTGCATCCCATCTATTTTTCCGCTTACCCTCCATCCCACCCTTGTCAACGGCGACGTCAATGCTCACAATCACAACTTGCTTGAATGTGGCCAATTCTAAGGTGTCTCTCTTGCTCTCCGATAAGATGAGAAATCTACTTTTTTTTCACCTGGAGGTTTTACCGAGTCATACATGCATGGTTATAGATGATTTCTTTCTTGTCCAAACTAATTTTGCTGATGTGTTGATTTCTAACCCGATGTACACCGGTACGAAAGAAAGATGGATCGTGCGCTATTAATTAATATTGTCCCCTAAATAGCATTTAAAATGTTAAAGAGGTAAAAGAAAATCATATTCAGATTCCACACATTTTCTAATCAATTTACATATATACAATGTCAAATTTGTGGTAAGAGTTTAGAAGATATAAATATTTTAAAAAGCATTTGAATGACATTTAAAAAAATTAAGAGATAAAATAACATTGTATTTAGATTTTAGGCATTTCTCTAATCAATTTTCATACATGACATGTTAAAATAGGAGTGGGTTTAAAAGTTATGGATATTTTAAAAAAGCTAACATGTCCCCAAAAAAAAGATGGATGGTGGGTTTATTAACTAAAAGATTGGGGGGGGGTCGCAAAAACATGAATCATTTTTCACTTAAATTTAGGACCGTGGGTTCATTAACTAAAAGACCAGGGGGGTTTATGAAAAAAAGAACCATTTTCCCACTTAAAAAGGGACTTTTCTGCGGTAGCCGCTTTATGATCATAGGTAAAGATAGATATAGATTTTGCTTTTTGTATTTTTTTTTTTGCGAGGGTTGCTTTTTCTATTTTACAAAAAGAAATAAGGTAGCATCCAGAAATTTACAATTAGGATTTTAAAGAAATCACAAATTTATAGAATATTTATGAATTTTAATAATGTTAACGTATTTCAAAACATGCTCATGATTTTTGTAAATTCTTATGGAATGACTAAAAAATCGTCAAAAACTTTTTTAGAAGAATTATTAATTTTCAAATTTTTTATCATGAAAAAAAAACACCCGTACAATTTGTCTTTGCTCGACTGTACGTCGCAGTGAGCAACCTATAGAGTTATTATAGACGTTGATGTACTCTCATATTTGTCCCTGAAATCAGGAACCTTTCATATTTGTCCCTTGATGTTGATGGTTCAGTTTTTTTCTCTCGCCATGGCTGGAATCAGTTCAAATTAAGTCTCTAGACGTTGATAGTTCAATTGTTTTCTCTCTTAATGGGAGACAGGCTATCATCCTACACGGCTTGTTCAATAACTTGTCCAATTGGACTTGCTACTTCTCGTTCGATGCCGCTCCCCCTGCTCGAGAATTCGGCACTTTCGTTCGCTCAAGCCGGCGATCACACGAGTCTGAATCTAAATACTGCTGCAGTGCTGCGAATACAATACACTACGATACTGGCTGCAGCAAGCACCTACAGGTTCTGAACCTCCGGTTGGAAAGCGTCGGACAGATTCAAGAACCACTCGTCCAGTTGACCACCGAACCCCATGTCAGCCCCGAGGCCTCCGCCGGCGGCGTAGCCGTAGCCGCCGGCAAGCTCGCACACGGAGGGGTAGCAGTCTCCAACGGTGCCGGCCGGCGGGGAGGGGAACGAGGGCGGCGTGACCGGCCACTGAATCCCCTCCGGCACCGCGGCCGGCGGGCTCTCCTGCTCCTGCTCGAAGCCAGCAGGCGACTGCTGCTGCGCGGCGGCCTGGGCGCAGGTGTGCGCGCCGTGGTAGATAACATCGAAGAGCAGCGGGTCGGCGGCGGCGCGTTGCACCTGCTTGGTGGCCTGGCAGCCCTGCGTGTGCCGGTGCGTGCACCGGAAGTATGCCCTGGGGTACGGGGCGCCGAGGATGTCCTTCTGGCCGTACTTTCGCCAGCTCAGCCCGTCGTTGAGCGGCCCCGCGTCCGTCACCGACGCCACCCGCACCTGCCTCCTCACCTTCCCCGCCGCGGCCTTCCTGCCGCTCACGCTCGCCCTGCCGGTGGCATTGCCTTCGCCGGCGAGGCGCATGGCCCGGTCGACAGACGCGGCCAGCTCGGCGCAGAGCTCCCTGGCGGCGCCCGGCGCGCCCTGGTCGCCGTCGACGCGCGCCTCCAGCTCCCTCGCCATGGCCAGCAGCCCGTCCAGCTCCGTCGCCAGCGTCGCCGCCGTGTCCTCCATGCCCGGGCCTCGGTTCAGCGAGGTCAGCAGCACCTGGCGTGGGCGCGCTTCGCGGGTTGTGAATTGTGATGATGATGGTGAGCTTGGTGTGGTGGCGACAGTGGAAGTGGAGGATTTATAGGGCCGGACCGGGCAAGCGCTAAGCACAGATCCTGACAGGGAATTGGTCCGCCATTTTGACCGAAGACTGGAGAAAAGTTGAATGACTCATCGACGAGAGTATACTACACGTCTGCTGGTGCGATCCGTACATTTGGACCGGTCCTGGCCACCAAGACTCTCCGACCACTTATCCGATCTAAGCGGTCGTACTGCCATTAATTAGCACTTGTTCCTACACTTAATTAAGTGGTTCCTCACTGACAAGTGACGTGTTTGATCCCAGTGACCAACTAGCTGCGTCATTCTCACCGGTCACGGCTGATGGTTCGTTTGATCCCAGTTTTTTTTCTTTTTTGCGGGTAGAGGGTCGGAATGTTTTTTTGTTTTTTGACAAAGAGAAATATATTAATATTGCAGAGATATCAATTACACACAGCCTTTGCAACAACGCAATGATGTAAAGACATTACAGATGCACACAACCAAAAAAACAAAAATGAAGAAGAAGGGAAAATGAAAAAAGAAGGGAGTACCTAGAACTCATCTAAATGAGATATAATTCGGTCCCATTCACATGGAAAATAAGAACAGATAAAATCCAGGTTAGCACACACGCATCTTATAGCATCACATCCAATGGCTATAAAAGGTGAATGAGACCAATCTAGATGAGTTAAAAGAAAGATCTCGCTAAGTGATCAATTCCTTGTAACCACAACACGAACCATCACCTAGACAACACCCGAAGTTCAAATTCTCCAAAAGTGACGCCTTCAAGAAGAAAACACTGCACAAGCACCGTCATCGCCCGATCATAAATCTTAGATTTTTACCCTAGAGAAGATCCGCACTCTCAAAATAATGCCTTCAACAAGGTTACTACCGGGCACAACCAATTAAGGCCATGCCTTGAGTTTTTACCCTGAAATGTAAGACTCTGTACTCCGCCTGTGCTGTCGCCCCCACTTGCCGATGCCTCTGCTACAAGTCATGAATCACTAATCAAAGTCCTCATTGCCACGAAGAATCGATCCGCCATTACAAGGCCTCAGAGGCTTAGACTTCACCCACCGTGACATTCTCCGCCACTGTCTTCACCATGGAAATCAAAATACCGACATGTCCCATAATGTCAACAGATAGAGTGGCTTCGCGTCACACCCAATGAAAATCCCCAGCGGAGCATTCCAGAACTAGTCAATGACCAGATCCATGAGGGCCGGCAACCAGCAGAACAACATCTTGGAGCAAAAAGAACCGAAGGACCGCACCACCCGTCGGTTCCCTACAGCAGGCCGGAGATCTCGACGGGCGCCGCCACCACCACCCTGCACTGCCGGTTCCCTACAGCAGGCCGGAGATCTCGACGGGCACCGCCGCCACCACCCGCACCATGCGGAGATGAGTAGCCGAGCCGCATCTAGCCCCGAACCAATCGCGGTAGAGGTCGGCGAAG
>NC_057795.1:670466891-670483553 GCF_018294505.1 Triticum aestivum | reverse complement strand
GGAAATTGACTCTGCCAAGAGTAGGAGATGATGGGATGGAAGAGGGCGGATGCGCAGGAAGGGAACTAGATCGGAGCAGAGAGAAGCCCTGTCGCCAATGTCCACCGCCCGGCGGCTTCCTCCGACGGCAGCGAGGGGCTGGCTGGGCAAAGGTGTTTTTTTTGTGGCAGCGAAATCGCCTCCGGAGTCGCCAAGGGCGACCTGGGAGGCCTGGGTGACTCGGTCGAGAGATGTACGACTTGGGTTCTTAAAAATGAAAGAGATTTTCACTTCCCAGACTCTGCACCAACTAGGGATGCATACAACTATTTTAGAATGAGTATCAAGATAGACATGGTCCTCGAAAATTTTGAATGAGTATCAAGATATTTCTTGATGAGTGGTTCCACCACACATCAAGCTTGATCTTCAATAAATGAGGGAAAACCCTCTGCATCACCTGTCAATTTTAGAAACTAGGTGATACCCCGCGCGTCGCAGCGGGAATTTGGTAAGGAGAAGAAATGTTGTGCAATGAAAAGGTAGAAGCTCTATGGAGCAAAACATGGTAGGAAATCCATGACATTGATAGAAAGAAACATATTTGATACATCATAACATCGCATTGTAGGGGTATACGCTGGTTTTTTTTTAAAAGGGGGTTTGCCCCGGCCTCTACATATGCATATGGCCATATTATTAATAATCAAAATGATCCAACAAATGTCTCAAAGTCTCAAACAAAACTGAAAAAAGCTCACAAAGAGCCTGAACGCAAGAATAAGATAGCCACAACCGGTGGAAATATTGTAGAATATACACCGATGGAAATCAATAAAGAGAATCCATCTCCCATGAACTCTCTGTTGTTTGGTTTTAGACCAGCCTGCTTACGGTTGTAATCTTTTGTTTGTTGTTGCATGTTTGTAACTTCAACCCTGTAATTATTTCTTCTCCTACATCCATTGGCAACGCACCTGCTGTTTTCATTAAAAAAATAGGAAGAATTCTTTTATTACAAACGATGAAAATAGTACTTAGTTTGTTATGTTTAGACTACAAAAGTAGAGTAAATCTGTATCACCTACGCACATATAGTAAAATAGACTAAGAAAAGGGATACTGTCATAGTCAAAAAAAGAAAAGGGATACGGCCTATGTGAAACAAATGAAAAAATAGGGATGTGACCTTCAATATTGCATCACTTTCTCTTTTTCCTCTCCTCATTTGCAAGGGCTAGACATCAACTGGGAAATGAAAGCAAAACTGCTGAGTCCATCACCGAGGGCAAGTGTAGATTACCTTATAACTGAAGGTCGCAGCTTGTACTTGAACTGAGTGTGTCAAGATTCGATATCCTCATTTACCGGTACTCACAGGTTCTGATTCAGGTTAAAAATACCAACTAATATTCTCTGTTCCCCATCTTCAACGTACTGCATATGTTAGATTGGAGACGTTAACCTCTAGAATTGACGGATAAAATGAATATAATCAATCGTAGACTAAATCCACAGACATAAGAAAATAATTTAGAAACCAAGAGAGGTTGGGTTTTTCTTCAAAGAGCTAAGCACCTTCCGATGCGGAGTGCAAGCTGGCAAATTCAAAAATCATAAACTCAAGGATAGGAAAAACTGATGGTGGCTGAAAATAGTGAGCATGCACCTACCGGAGTCTGGTTCGCAGAGTAGAACGCGAGCAGCCGTGTGGTGTGGGTAAAGAAGAAGAAGGCGCCCACTCGCATTTGTAGGGCTGGGTAGCGAGGGGTGATGAATGCTGTCGTTTCATGGGCAGTAGTGGCTGCCGTTTCATGGTGGCGATCGGAAGAGAGAGCGACGGTGGCGACTGGAAGGGAGAGCGCCGATGGCAGCGGAAGAGAAGACGAAGTGATGAACCCTAGTGCGATTAGACGGGCCAACACCAAGACAAACACTCAGGCGGCCCAACTATTGGGCCACGCAGCCCATGAGCAAGAACGTGGGGAAATGCTGTGCAGTTTTTCTCTCGAGTAGTCTGTCGTGCGGGTGCAGCGGAAAATCGTGCATGCGGGATGCGACAGCGTAGGATTAGGGGTGACGTGGCTGCACGAGAAGCCAGGAAAATCATCTAGTGGGAGGCTCCTATTTAGATATAGAAGATTGAATCGGGTGGTTAGGCTATGCTCAACCACTGAGTCAAAGCTCTTTTTGCATGGCCATCACCGTGAATTTCGTGAAATGTTCTTCTTCGTCGTTGTTCATGGGTACGTGTGGCTAGCCGTGGAGGAAAAATGTTGGGGTTGTATTGTATCGTGGTGTTCTATCTCACAGTGTTGGTACATGGCTTACCGTGGAGGAAGATGCCCGGAAGGTGGCGCGCGGTTGCCGGGAGGCTTCGTCGGAGCCCGGCGCACACGGCCGGCACAAGTGCGCGCGGTGGGAAAAGGCCGGGTCGGGAAGTACATACACACGGACACTGCCAGCGTACAAGTGAGTAATTATTACAGTGGAGCTAGAGCTAGGCTAGTGCTAGCGGCCAAGCCCCGGGGCACGCGCGCGAGGATCCTCTACCGTTCGGCAGCCTGCCGTTCTACCACTGACATGTGGGCCTGTGAGAAACATGACCCACATGTCAGTGGCCCAACGTCACCTAGCGCACGGCAGAGGAGCCGTGTCCGGGGCACGCACGCACCAAGAGTAGAGCGGCTGGCCGAACTTTCCGTGTACATACCCAGCACCCACCCAAGCTTTGAGTACGTGTACGATCGAGCCTGGGTTTCGTGCCATGCATGTACTGTACAAGAATATCGCGGTGAGAGGGACACAGGCCGTACTGTTTGGGCGAATCTTCGCTGCTTTTGCGTTGCAACTCGGCCGCCCGATGGACTGCCTTTTTTGGAACCGAAGGAAAAGGCGTGTGTACATAATCGGGCCTGGGTCGTCAAGAACGTCGATCTGCTTTTGCACGGGAGCTCGTGGAATCAGAATCATCACCGTCCCAGTTTTTCTACGGACCGGGGGGCTGGGGGAAGATGATTGATTGGCCCGGCGCCGGGTTCGTCAAGGGCTTTGGGCTTTGGCGGCAGGACGGCCGGAAACAACCGCAACGCTTGTAGGGGCGTGTTTGATTGCCCGCATGCAGCCCAACCAAAGCCGCGCGGAATGTGTATGGCTTGTTTGGTTAGCTGGGTTGCATGCAAATTGTGGGCCGCACGGACCTTAGAGCAGGCCTGAGCCCGGCCCGGCGAAACTGCCGTATCGGCAGTTTTTCGTGAGCCTGGCTCGATGCGGCCATGCATGTGAGGGGGTTGCACGTCTCGGGCAGCGCGGCAGACGGAGGAGAAGTCTCATAACCCCCCTCTCACTCTCCTGTCACCGCCCCGCACTGTTCTCATCGCTCCTCTCTGCCTCACTACCCCTCCCTCTCCTCTCCTCCGATGGCTTCGCCTCGCCCACCGCCGCGCCTTCCTCTGACCCCCGGCCCGTCGACCAGCGCATCGCCAGGATCCAAGAGCGTTGGGTAGCCAGACTCCAGAACTCGGGCAGGGACCCTGGCGTCGGCGCTGCGAGCGCCGTCCCCCATCTTCTGCCGGCCACCACGAGGGCCGGCCAATTTGATGTTGGCTGTTCCTGCTCCGCCGTCATTTCCGGACCTCGTGGTCATGGGCTCGGAGCCGGCGCCTTTCACGGAGCCGCCACTTCTTGAGACCCCATTGGGCAGGTGGGTTTTCTGCTGTCGGCGTGCCGTCCTCCTCGACCTCCGGTGTGGCCATGAGCACGGGGCCAATGCCGCCGGCCGTCGCCGGGGCCGGCTCCTCCTCTGCTTCGCCACCTCTCTCCTTCCCGCTGGGGTTTACACCCCGGCCTCGCTTCGCTGCGACTGCGCAAGCTCAGGTGAGTCAAAGAATCCCAAATGCTTGCTCGTAGATGTAGATTAGGGGTTTCTTTCTTAGTCATGTGCTAATACTTAGTGGATTCAATAGTATAGTCATGTGCTAATACTTAGTGGATTCAATAGTATTAGATATGATTCGAGTAGATCCGATTCGATGCGATACCAATCGAATCGAGTCCACCGATATGTTTTGTTTGCTAGAATGTGTGTTTTAGGAAAATGTTCTTTTGCTAGTGCTTTCCTAGGATCTTTGTTCATGCTAAGATTTGTGTTCATGCTATAATCCCCAATGCTAGTGTGTTTTGCTAGGACCTGTGTTCAATGCTAGGGTCCTGCTAGCATATGTGTTCATGCAAATGGCATGTTCATGTTCAAGCCAGGATCATGTTCATGGTGTTGTTTATGTTGCATGCTCTAGATTGTTATACATGTTCAAACTAGGGGTTGTGTTGCACGCTCTAGATTGTTATACATGCATGTAGTAGGACCATTTAAGGATGCTCTCAAATGTGCATGGATTCACATGAGTGCTATTTTTAGATGTTTTAATGCTTAGAATAGTGCACTGATGAGTGGCTGTTGCAGAAGACCAGATGCCGCGCGGGCTGCTCCCGGCGAGGCGCATGGCCCGGTTGACGGACGCGCCCAGAGCAGCGCAGAGCTCCCTAGCGGTACCCGGCGCGCCCTGGTCGCCTTCGAGGCGCACCTCCAGCTCCCTCACCATGGCCAGTAGCCCGTCCAGCTCCGTCGCCAGCGTCGCCGCCGTGTCCTCCATGCCCGGCCTTCTGATTAGCCTAGCACCTATCTAGCTTGCCGATCAGCGATCGTCCGTACAATCAAATTGGCCGGATGAGGGTGGTGGCGACAGGGAAGGAGGATGGTTGTTTATAGTGCCCGGCCGGGAACTGGTCCACAATTTTGACGGAAGACCGGAGAAAAGTTGACGAGAGTATAATACACGTCTGCTGGAGTGATGAGTGTGAGTGCGAGTGCGATCCGTACATTTGGACCGGTCCGAGGCAACGAGACGAGACTACTACTCCGGACCGGTCTGCTGGAGTACATTACATATGCATATGCTTATCCGATCTAAGCGATCGCACTGTGATTAATTAAGTGATTTCTCACTTGCAAGTGACGTGTCTGGCCACAGCGACGAGCTGCGTCATTATCGCCGGTCACGCTGATGGGTTCGCTCGCTTCGTTTGGATCCACGTACGCCAGGGGGCCGGAATGTGGAGTTCAGTGCGGTTTTCGTGGAAGATTCCGTTGTCCATCTGAACCTGTGGCCGTGGAGGAAAATGTTGGGGGTTGTCTTGTGTTGTTTTATCTTATCTGACAGTAGAGCGTGGCGCACTGTGTAGCATTGTCAGACCCCCTCGATACGGATGCTCGCCGGGAGCGGTGCAGGCGGGGAGGAAGATGCCCGGAACACACGGGCCCAGCACCCACCCAAGCTTTGCGTACGTGTACGATCGAGCCTGGGTTTCGTGCCATGCATGTACAAGAATATCGCGGTGAGTACCCTCGAGGGCACGCAACTAGTTAGAACGAACACTGCCCAGCTCCACCGAAGTTGACTTCCCTACCCTAGCCGCCGCCACGCCAGGCGACTAGGGAGGCGACTTTTTTCCTCCGATCTCAACCGGCCAGGGCGTTGGCCCCATCTTTCTCCGGCTGCTCCGGCGGCAGGAGGGAGGGGGGACCCCGTTCCTCCGTTCTGTAGTTAGGTTTTGGATTTGTAGGTCGTGGTGTGTCGTTCGGGTGGTGGGAGCGGCGCCCGAACGAATAAATCTGCCTCAGCTTCATTCCCACACCGGCGATGCCGTTCATGGCGACGTCTCGGAGTTGATGGCATCGTGTGATTGCCGATCCTTCAGATCGGCTGTGTTAGGGTTCATGGATGATGTCGGCGAGGCGGCGGCGGCGACTTCATCAGGTGTGTCTCTCCTTCTGCTCTGTCCCCGTTGTTGTGGCGTTGTCTCCGACGTCATGGTGGAGCAGGGAGGTTTTGTCATCCAGGAGTACGCAGACGGGTGTCTGCGCAAGTGACAGCTGGAAGATGGCGCATCCTGTGCTGGGTTTGTGGTTGGTGGCTGACAGTTCTGGTTTTCTCCTTCGACGTCGTTGTCGTGCGGGGGTGTCAGATCTAGAGTTCGATGGCGTGTCCGGGGACATGTTGCCCCGGTCTGATTCTTTCAACGGCAATGGTTTTGCTTCTGGCAAACTACTTTCGAGGTCCGTAAAGCTGCTGATCAGCGATGGAGCCGCGTCGAGCTTGGGTGAAGAGGTGATCTGTTTTTCTTTTCTTTGGTGGCCGCTTCGGTGGTGTCAGAGAAAATGAATAGGCGCTGGTATTTTGCATAGGATTATCCTATGTTTCCAGTCTTGTAATGTCGGTGCCTTGTAACCGGATCTTTATTTTATAAATGAGATACGTATTACCATGCAAAAAAAATGAGTTAGAACGACAAAGTGCTATCAGCAAGTGCAGGATGGATCGCCCTTTGCTGGATTCTCTCGCTCGGTGTTTCGGTGAAGTTTCGCTGCTTTTGCGTTGCAACTTGGATGGCCTTTTTTGAACCGAAAGAAAAGGTGTGTGAAGATAGCCGGAGCTAGGGTCGTCAAGCTAGCTAGCCAAGCCACGTCGATCCGCTTTCGCGCGGGAGCTCGTACGGGCGTGCATAGAGCATCAGCATCCAGCTCCGCGCGCGCCGTGGCCCGGGAATCGGAATCAACACCGTCCACGTTTTTCTCCGCGGACGAGACCGACCCCGGACGGATGTTGTTGGACCGGGGGCCGGGGGCTGGGAGAGATGATTGACCAACCTTGCTATACATACGACAGAATCAGTGGCGGGCACAGAATGCCTGTCCAACACTGTACGATTAGAGACAAGAAGGGATCCAAGCCGTACTGTCTACTGTGCAACGTCCCCTCGATGGCACGCAACGGACAAGGTGCAAACAGCAAGTGTACGATACCGTGTGGTTCGTCTCGTGGATTCTCTCGCTCGATGTCCAGTGAAGTTTCGTTGGCTTTGCCTGTCCCGATGGAACGTCTTTCTGAACCGAAAGAAAAGGCGTGTGTACATAACCGGGGCTACGGTCGTCAAGCTTGTCATGTCGATCTGCTTTTGCAAGGGAGCTCGTGGAATCGGAATCAGAATCATCACCGTCCCAGTTTTTCTACGCGGGCGCGATCGACTCCGGATGTTGTTGTTGGAACAACCGGTGCGCAGGGAGGTCGCCGCGCGTGCGCGTCCCACGCGGTTGATTGCGGCATCCGACCGAGCCGGCACAACGGCATATGCTGGCTGCAGAGCCGGAGCGTGACAGCAAAGTAAGACCAGAGTAACAGCACGGGTCAAATTCCTCTTTTTTAAGAAACTCGCGCCAAGCTTTATTGATTTTTTTGATAAAGGGCGACTTTATTATCTCAAAATGTAGCATCAAGCGGATACAAAGCATTATGAGTAACACCCGGCCTCTACATAACTAAGGTGCACACAGCCAAATCCAGAAGTCTGACAAAATTCATGAAATAAAAATCGACACACTGGCAACAGTAGAGTCTTTTAGACCGACACTATGCCTATGTCGAAGAAGGTGGTGGCTCGATCCGTAGGTTATGCTGCCACCCATGTTGGGAAAAAACCACCGTAGCCACCTGCTCCAATCGCGTACACACCGCCATGAACAGCGGTTGGTACTTCGGCCGTTGTAGTATAGACCACGTACGTAGCGAGTGCGTACACCGGAAAATAACCTGTAAAGGAGAAGCATTTTTGTCATTAAAAACCAAATCATTTTTACATAGCCAAAGCGACCAAATTAAGGCATACGCTCCCACCCTTATTAGCGTTTTGAACCTATTTGTAATACCGTCCAACCAATGATCAAAAATATTGGCAACACTTGTGGGCGGATACAAATTTGACGCTATTTGGATGACTGACCATGTAGAACGTGCAAACTTGCATTGGAAAAAGAGGTGTTTGATTGTCTCGTCATGAGTACAAAAGGAACACTTCTTACTCCCTCGCCAGTTGCGCCGTGCGAGGTTGTCTTTGTTAACACAACTCCCCTACCGAGATACCACATGAAGATTTTCACTTTTAGTGGAATTTTAGACTTCCAAATTTTCTTATTATTACTCGTTGGTACCTCAGAATGCGTGAGTGCACGGTACATAGAGTCCACTATGAAAGACCCTGATGTAGTAAGGTTCCAGCGAAACACATCCCGACCTTGTGTCAGGTTAATCGAATCCAGCCAGGATAAAAGATTATGCCATGACACAAGCCGGGGGCCAATCAAATCCCGCCTGAACGAAATATTCGGCAGGGAAGAACCGAGCACGTGCGCAATAGTATTATTCTTATCGCGAGCGATGTTATATAAGGCTGGATATTGTTCTCTGAGACTGGCATTGCCTCGCCAGATGTCTTCCCAGAAACGAATCTCCGACCCATCCTTTATCGCGAAAGACCCAAAGCAAAAGAGATGTTTCTTTGCCGCCATTAGGCCAACCCAAAAGTGCGAGTCGCCAGGTTTCCAATATGCCTGGGATACCGCCTTTTGGCCTAGATACTTGTTGCGCAACATGGTTTGCCAAACACCATCCTCGGTAAGAAGTTTAAATAACCATTTACTAAGAAGGGCCTCATTCTTGACCTGCAGGTCATGAATTCCAAGGCCACCTTGGTCTTTAGGCCTACAAACCATGCTCCATTTGGCCAGCCTGTATTTTTTCTTTTCACCATCGCCTTGCCAAAAGAATCTGGATCTAAAGTAGTCCAGTCTTTGCAGGACCCCTTTTGGGAGTTGGAAGAAAGAAAGCATATAGAGAACCATATTTGTGAGGACGGAGTTGATCAAAACCAGCCGACCACCAACTGAGAGTAGTTTTCCTTTCCAACTGCTCAACCATTTCTCTAGACGCTCCTCCACATGCTTCCACTCCGCAATGGTGAGACGCCGATAATGTACCGGTATTCCCAGATATTTAATCGGGAATTGGCCAAGTGCGCAACCAAACAGGTCAGCATAATCGGCTGCCGCCTCAACGGCTTCTCCAAAGCAGAACAATTCACTTTTATGAAAGTTAATTTTGAGGCCCGACATTTGCTCAAACGCTGAAAGCAATAGCTTCAGATTTCGAGCTTTGTCTAGGTCATGTTCCATAAAAAGAATCGTGTCATTGGCATATTGCAAAATAGAGAGGCCACCATCCACAAGGTGTGGCACTACTCCCGCAATCTGTCCATCCTGCTTGGCGCGCTCAATCAGAATATCCAACATGTCAGCAACAATGTTAAATAACATTGGGGACATGGGGTCACCCTGTTGTAGTCCTTTTTTTGTCTGAAAGTAATGACCTACATCATCATTGACTTTGATGGCCACACTACCTCCAGTTACAAAATTTTGGATCCACTTGCACCATTTATCGGAGAAACCTTTCATCCTTAGGGCCTGTTGGAGAAAAGACCACTTGACCTTGTCATAGGCTTTTTCAAAGTCAATTTTGAATACCACTCCACTCATGTTTTTTCGGTGCATCTCGTGGACGGTCTCATGAAGGATAACTACACCATCTAGTATATTCCTTCCTTGCATGAAGGCCGTTTGAGATGGCCGGACAACATGGTCAGCTATTGAGTTTAACCTATTCGTAGCTACTTTGGTGAAAATCTTGAAGCTGACATTAAGGAGGCATATGGGTCTGAACTGTTGGATCCGTTCGGCCTCCTTAATTTTCGGCCACAAAACAATCTCACCAATATTTAGCCTAAATAGGTCAAGTTGATCGGCATGAAGACACTTAAACAACTCCAGAAGGTCAGCCTTAATGATATCCCAGAAGTTCTGATAAAATTCTGCGGGAAAACCATCAGGGCCTGGAGCTTTGTTGTGTTCCATTTGGAACATCGCCGCTCTCACCTCCTCTTCCGAGAAAGGTGCCGTGAGGATATTGTTCTCTTCCATCGTGACTTGTGAAATATCATCTATTCGGGCCTCGTCAAGGGTGACATTCCCTTCATCTGGCGCCCCAAAAAGAGATTTGTAGTAGCTGGTGATATACCTTTTGAGCTCCTCCTGACCTTCGATCCGCCCCTCATCCTGTTGGAGACTATGAATACATTTCTTCCTATGTCGACCATTGGCGACCAATTGGAAGTATTTTGTATTACTATCTCCCATTAGGATGAAGTCAGCTTTGGACCTCTAGTAGTATTTGATCTCCTCTTCGCGCAATAGACGGGCAACCTTCTCATTAGATTGATTTTTCAATTCAATCTCTTGTTGAGATAAGGTACGTGTCTCTGCAATTTTGTCGAGGTCACCAATGATGGTACAGAGGCGCTGCTTTTCTTTTTTGTACAATCCAATGGTGTGTTTAGCCCATCCAGAGAGGTGTTGCCTCATGTCCCTTATTTTATAATTCCATCTCTGAATCGGTGTACGACCAACAGCGGGCCTGTCCCAAACACTCTTTATTAAGTCTACAAAACCATCCCGATGCAACCATGCCAATTCAAATTTGAAAGGGCGACGGGCAGAATGACTCGTAGAATTAGAATCAAGAATGATTGGTGCATGATCCGATAATGCCTCGATACGCTCTAGGGCTCGCACGGTTACAATAGGAAATTTAAGCTCCCATTCGGTATCCATGAGTACCCTATCGAGCTTCTCATATGTCGGCACAGAATGGTTATTAGCTCAAGTGAACTGCCGCCCCGACATACAGGCCTCCCGAAGATCCAAACTGTCAATCACAGCATTGAAAAGGAAAGGCCAATGAGTGTCAAAGCGGTCATTATTTTTTTCTTCCTGGTACCTAAGGATATTAAAATCCCCTCCAATAAGCATTGGGTACGGGTTATCCTTAGCCAGGTTCACTAGTTCACGGAGGAAAGCAGATTTATGCTCATCTTGGGCAGCCCCATAGACTGCGACCAGGCTCCATGTAAAATTATCAGCCCTATTTCGTAGGTGAAATTTGATATGAAAATCACCGGGCGAAAAAGCTAACAAATCCATGGTCGTGGTCAATATTCCAAGAAGGATTCCTCCAGACCTTCCACGAGCTGCACTAGTGCAGAACCGGGCAATAGCACCGGTTCGTAAGGCCCTTTAGTGCCGGTTCCATAACCGGCACTAAAGTGTGGGCACTAAAGGCCCCCCCTTTAGTACCGGTTCGGCACGAACCGGTGCAAAAGGGAAACCACGTGGCACGAGCCAGCTCCAGGGGCCTGGAGCCCTTTAGTACCGATTGGTAAGACCAACCGGTACTATAAGGTTTGGGGGGTTTTAGTTTTATGATTTTTTTTTCATTTAATTTTGTGTTTCCATTTTAATTCTTTTTCGTTTGCTGGTATTTTACGATACTACACATTGTACACGTTATGCATATATATATATATAAATAGAATTTCTAGTAGAACCAATCATGCATATATATATCATCAATGTCTCACAAATCATCATATTAATTAATTCACACATACACACATGTATAGCTATATACAATTTCTCCTACATATGCATGTTGCTTTCGGAGCCAGTGGCATTATAGCCTAATTGGTGCCTTCGGAGCACGATGACAATTGGAAGTGGTTTTCATGGGGGCGGTAGCGGGTAATAGTATTCTCCCTTCAGATTTATGACCTGGTCGAGCAAAAATCCCGCTATTTCCTCTTGAAGTGCTTCTACGCGCTCCGTTTCTAGGAGCTTCGCCCGCACCTCTCTGAACTGTTAAGAAGGAGATCAATATGCATGTGTATTAGTTGTGTGACTAGATATCGATAATGGTGTAAAAATTATGAATAGTGTTTTGACAAGCGTACCCATTCCTGTCTTTGAGATCTGCTCATTTCGGACGCCATCATGCGAATGTTCTCGCAAACGCAGAATGCACACAGATCAGTCCCCTGCGCCTGCTTCAGGGCCTTTACGAGAATGGAATTTGATCAGATAATAATTAATCAAGCATGATAATTAAAGAGATGGCAGCTAGCTAGCTAGCTAGTACTACTTAATTACTTACCTTGGGTCTTCCCCATTTAAGCTTTTCTTTCCATTCGCCTTCCGTGACCCTGATGAACCTTGCCCAAGCTCTGCCCGCCGACAAAGAAAATGAATAAAGGGGTTATTAAATAGTTCATATCATGAAATGACGAACTAAATAGGCTGAGATATATAATTAATAATGATTGAAATTACCTGTTGACTATCCCAAACAAGATGTTATAGTCAGTTTTTTCTTTGAGTAGTGAGTCCAGTATTTCAACTGTTCCGGCGTCAACTTTAATGATACACAAGACCCAGTGAAATCTGCATGCACACACGTTTGCATGTCTTAATTAAGCGGACATATGTAAGCAAAAACATGTAGCTAGCTAGTAGGCAAAAACAGAGAATTTGTAGTACAAGACAGTGTGACTCACTGGAAGTTGTAAGGAAGTAGTATATCTTCATTGTATTTGAGGCGCTTCAAGAACTCTAGCATGCTGTCCTCTACGGCCTTTTGATGACGTTCATCTATTTTCGATGTGTATTCATTAACGGTGTTTGGGTCAATGAACCCAATGCCATAGCGTCCACCTTTTCTCATTTCATACATCTTCATCCTGCATATAATACCACAGAAAAGAATATAGTGAGGATAATTACAGGTAATGATTGATCAAAAGGATCACTACAGCTAGCTTGAGACTTAAATTACAGGAAAAAATCACTTACAGACAATAGCAACTGACGATAGATTTGTCGAGTGCGTCTTGATTGTATAACTGAAACAGTTCAGAATACTCAACGGACACAGCTTTCTCATGGTAGTAATGCTCCTCCTTGACATTCACCATGAGGGACAATCGATCGGAAATCTTGGTAATGTTCATGTACCATTGATGCAATTCATACATTCTCGTTGAGAGGTTCTTGACCTTGTCTGGCTCGACCAAAGGTTGGCCCCGGACATATTTCCGTTTTATTTCATCCTCTCTAAGCACAGGCATGGGCTCGATCTCGAGGAGTTGTTCAACAGTGATTTTGAGAACTTCAGCCTGCATTATATGCTCCTCCATTATTACCACATTGCCCACCTCAGGAACGTAAACTGTTTGCCCATAATAATATTGGGCGCGCATACTGTCACGTGTTGTTGGCACAACAAGCGAGGGGATCGATTGCGCCGCCTGTTCTCCCAGCTGGGGAATGGTTTTCCCGCATTTTTGACAGCTGCTTCTTGTTTGCTCGATCCCGAGCTCGCCTCCTTACGTAGACGTTCTCGATTTAACTTCCTGATGTGGCGCTCATAGTCTGTGTCAACAGGCTTGGGAGCTGGTGATTGAGCCATACGAATGAAGTGGTCAATCGTTTCCTCAGGCACTTTCTCCCTTGGCGGCGTTGGCGGTTTCGGTGCAAAATGGGCTTCCACCTCGGACTTTGATATGGCTGCGATTTCCTCCTCGGACCTGTCATAAGCCCTCTGCGGAAGAGGCATGAGGCTTGGACCATATTTATATCGCTTGCCTCCGCCTGTACTTCCTGTACTACCTCGACTCGTACCGCTATGCACCATAGCTGCGGGGTGTCTCTTCTGTGATTGCTGAGGCGGCGGAGACGGCTGACGGGGCTGAGTTGGACGAGGAGGAGTGGCCGCCTGAAGCTGTGCCGGACTTGGAGGAGGAGTGGCCTGAGGTTGTGCCAGACTTGGAGGAGGAGTGGATGTCTGACGCTGTGGCGGACTTGGAGGAGGAGGAGTGGCCTGACACTTTGCCGGACTTGAAGGAGGAGTGGCCTGACACTTTGCCGGACTTGGTGGACTTGCAGGAGCGGGAGACTGCTGACTCGGTGGCGGACTTCGACGAGGAGTCGGCTGACGCGGTGTCGGTGGCCTTCGAAAGATGATGCAATCCTTTTTCCATAGGATGATACGATGTTTGGCGTCTCCGAGAAAGCGCTCGTCGTCACCTCCAGGATAGTCAAGCTCTAGCTCCGAATATGGGTCGACCACCTCATCAACCAAGACACGAGCATAGCCCGCTGGAATCGGGTTGCAATGGAAGGTTGCCTCGGGGGGATTTGTAAAAGCAACGGCGTCCGCCACCTTCATGGATATGTTCTTCATTTTGACGTGTAGCTCGCAGCTAGTGTTCTCCGTGATGTCATCCACGGGGTATCTACCCAGCATTGCGTCGTCCGGGGCGGAACCCACGCTGCTTCTCGGCATGGATGGGGCGGTGCTATCCAATGCTGGATCATTCGCTAGCTGCTGCAGCTGCTGAGACCCCCTTTGCTGGGTAAGTGAGTCGATCTGCTCCTGCTGCCGCTGGAATTTGACTACCAATTCCGCTTGACTTGCTTCTAGGCCTTGAAGGCGTTCATAGTCCCGCTTCCTCTGCTCCTCCTCCATCTTCCTCTTCTTCTCCTCCGCAATCTTCTTTCTCGCACGGGTTCTGTAGTCGGTGTTCCAGTCTGAAAACCCCTCATACTACGGAATAGCGCCCTTGCCTAGTGTTCTTCTCGGGTGTTCAGGATTTCCCAGGGCACGCGTAAGCTCGTCGTTCTCTCTGTTGGGCTGGAACACCCCCGATCGTGCCTCTTCTATTGCAACAAATATCGCATCGTCGGCTCCCTTCAGACTTGCCCTCGTCGAAACATTGCCTGTCTTCGGGTCCAACTCCCCCCATGCGCATAGAACCAAGTTCTGACCCTGGGGGGCCAGCTCTTAGTAACCGGAGTGGCACCTGCATCCTCCATCTCTTTCTCAGACTTATCCCACTTAGGCATTGCCACCGCATAGCCACCTGGCCCCAGCTTATGGAACTTATCCTTTTTTTCGGCATTCTTCTTGTTTATTCTCGACCGTTCCTTAGCTAATTCCGAATCCTTGAATTTCACGAAATCGTCACAATGAGCACGTTGGTTCTCTAGTGTTCCCTTGAATACTGGAGTCTTCCTTCCTCCCTTGATGTACTTGTCCCATTCACGATTCTTGTGGTTCTTGAATGCAACCGCCATCTTCCTAAGAGCAGCGTCCTTGACTTTCTGCACATCTGCTTCTGTGAAATAATCTGGTAGGGTGAAATGTTTCATGAGAGTATCCCAAAGCAGATCTTTTTGATTCTTGTCGACAAAAGTAACATCTGGACGTGGAGCAGCGTCCTCTTTGCCTTTTTGTCTTTTGTCTTTTGCTGGCTCTCTCCATTCTTGAAGGGAGATCGGGAGTTGGTCCTTCACAAGAACTCCGCACTGACGAATGAACTTGTCCACAATCTTCTTAGGCGCTAATGGTTCGCCATTAGGTCTGACTGCCTCGATATTGTACTTTAAGCCCTCCTTCAACTTTTTGTTCGGGCCTCGTTTCGTCCTTTTGCCTGAAGATTTGCTCGATCCGGATGGCTAAAAGAACAAAGATCGATTCGTTAATATATCTTCAAGTCATTTAAAACATGTGATGATCACCAGATATCTGCTTATATAAATATATATACCTCGCCGGTTTTTGTTGTTTCAGGATCAACATGTTCTTCGTCATCGTCATAATCGTAGTTCATGACTTCATCAATTCGGTCGTCGCGATCGAATATCATATCACCCTCTCCGGTGTTGTTTAGAAATTCGGAGCCGTCATAATCTTCTTCATTCTGATCATCATCTGGCCCGCGTATCATATCGAACATGGTCTGTTCTCCCTCTCTGTCGGTATTGTCTGCCATAGCTTTTATTTAACTAATTCAAAAGAAATATAAAACAATTTAGTATTCAAATTACATCGTCTCGAATAATAGATATAATCTCGAATACTTCGTCTAGAATAATAGATATAATCTCGAATACATCGTCTCGAATAATATATAATATTGAATAGTACATCACTGGCTAGCTAATTAAAGATCGAATACTACAGAAGAATCTAGGACACTCGCGGTTCTTGCGGCGCGCGCGGTGGACACCCAAAGAGAAGGAACCCTCACAGGATCATAGCTGAAGTGAGATCCCCGAAGATACTGCCAGGTATTGGAGAACCTGCCGCCCTCTAACGCAACCATGTAGCGATGGACGTGCTCGTCCTCCTCCCTGACACGGCGACGTACCACCTCCGGCGGGGCCGGGTCCCTCCGCACCGAAACTGGCCCACGCGAACGCCACCAAACGAGATCAGGGTCGACGACGGGACCCGGGGCCGGGTTCCTCATCAAGCGGCGTGCCCCCTCCAGGCAGCACCTCCCAGTGCCAGCCCGGCGGAGCCCAGTCCCGGACATGGGTCGGCTGGACGTCGTCGCGGACGGGTCGACGGCGAGGATGCGGGCCGGGCATCGTCGAGAACAAATACTAGCTATATGCCCGCAAAAAGTAATATTTTTTAATGATTGGATTTTGATAACTAAAATTTCTAACATTTCTACTATTTCAAAAATCTATATACTATTTCATACTAATTAAGCATCTAACACTAAAAACAGAAAACACAACTTCTATACATCCATTAAAAAACTGAAAAACAACATTATATAAAAAATTTCCATACTAATTAAACACTAATTATATCCATCTAACACGCATTCATACATATATAATAGTGAAAAAATAATAATCTAAATAATCTAAACTAATTAAACATACAAAATACGTATATACTAATTAAACACTAAACAATCTAAACTAATTAAACATACAAAATACATATGTACGTGTGTGTGTGTGTGTGTGTGTGTGTTCATGCATGCTTGTGTGTGTGTGTGTGTGGGCTCGGGGAGGGGCGGCGCCCATGGTGGCCGCCAGGGGCGAGG
>NC_057795.1:670458719-670466427 GCF_018294505.1 Triticum aestivum | reverse complement strand
GTCGCGCTGCCACCCCAAAGTTTAGTCCCACCTCGCCGGGCAAAGGGCAGCCGCACTGGTTTATAGACCCAGCCATGGCTACCACTTCGAACTCCTCTATATAGCTAGCAGGCTTGTGGGCCTAAACTCTATGCGCTGCCCTGTGAGTCTGCTGGGCCTTTAAGGCCTGTAATTACACACCTGTGGCCTATCAGGCTCACAGGGCAGCGCCCCAATTTTTTTATAGTTTTTTTCTTTTCTGCTTTATTTTCTTCTATTTATTTTTGCGTAGTTTTTTGTATAGTTTTTTCTTTTCTGTTATATTTATTTTCTTCTATTTATTTGTGAGTAGTTTTTCATCTAGTTTGCCAAAATTCAATATTTTCAGAGTTCATTTTGTAGTGATTTTCAATTTCACGGTCATTTTGTAAACGATTGAAAAATAGCAAATATAATTTTTTTTCTTTTCTGCTTTATTTTTTCTTCTATTTATTTCTGAGTAGTTTTTTCTTTCCTGCTATATTTATTTTCTTCTATTTATTTTTGAGTAGTTTTTTTATATAGTTTTTTTCTTTTCAGCTATAGTTTTTCTTTCTTTTCTGCTATTTTTTCTGTTAGTGCCCGTAGTTTTCAAATTTGAATAGTTTAAATTTTGAATTATTTGAAATTAGTGTGAATTTGTTTGCACATAAAATTTCTTCGCGTTTCAAATGCCAAAACACATAACTACCCTAACTATTACAGAGATTCCCCTCTCAGTGCGAAACACAAAAGAAAGTGATGATAGCTAGTGAAGCCGATCACATCCCAGATCTTTGGGTGTGAAACTTTTTCTTCGCGTGTGTCCCTTTGCGCCGTAATCATGGAAAATCTTCATCATTTAACGGGATGCTCGGGTCAATATTCACTGTGAATGGAGCAATTTCATCAAACTTTTCATAATCTTCTGACTTGTCTGTCTTGTCATCCACTCCCACGATGTTTCTCTTCCCAGAAAGAACTATGTGCCGCTTTGGCTCATCGTACTATGCATTCGCTTCCTTATCTTTTCTTTTTCTTGGCTTGGTAGACATGTCCTTCACATAGAAAACCTGTGCTACATCATTGGCTAGGACGAATGGTTCGTCTGCATACGCAAGATTGTTGAGATCCACTGTTGTCATTCCGTACTGCGGGTCTTCCGTTACCCCGCCTCGTGTCATATTGACCCATTTGCACCGAAACAAAGGGACCTTTAAACCACGTCGATAGTCAAGTTCCCATATGTCCTGTATATAACCATAATATGTTTCCTTTCCCGTCTTGGTTTCTGCATCAAAGCGGACACCACTGTTTTGGTTGGTGCTCTTCTTATCTTGGTAGATCGTGTAAAATGTATTACCATTTATCTCGTACCCTTTGAAAGTCATTATATTCGAAGATGGTAACTGGGACATCAAGTAGAGGGCATCTTCAATAGAGGTGTCATGTATGATACGTGTCTGCAACCAGCTGGCGAAACTCCTGATTTGTTCACGTGTAATCCAGTCATCAGACCGCTCCGGGTGTTTGGAGCATAGCAAATTCTTGTGTTCATCCATATACGGAGCCACCAAGGCGGAATTCTGTAGAACTGTGTAGTGTGCTTCAGTGAGAGAATGTCCGTCCATACATATTATTTGTTCCCCTTCTAGCATGCCTTTTTCATCCAGTCTGCCCTTATGCCGCGATTCAGGAACACCAATCGGCTTAAGGTCAGGAATAAAGTCAATACAAAACTCAATGACCTCCTCATTTTGATGGCCCTTGGAGATGCTTCCTTCTGGCCTAGCACGGTTATGAACATATTTCTTTAAGACTCCCATGAACCTCTCAAAGGGGAACATATTGTGTAGAAATACAGGACCCAAAACGTTAATCTCTTCACACAGGTGAACTAGGACGTGTGTCATGATATTGAAGAAGGATGGTGGGAACACCAACTCGAAACTGACAAGACATTGCACCAAATCATTCTGTAACCTTGGTATGATTTCTGGATCGATTACCTTCTGAGAGATTGCATTGAGAAATGCACATAGCTTCACAATGGCTAATTGAACGTTTTTCGGTAGAAGCCCCCTCAATGCAACCGGAAGCAGTTGCGTCATAATCACGTGGCAATCATGAGACTTTAGGTTCTGGAACTTTTTCTCTGCCATGTTTATTATTCCCTTTATATTCGACGAGAAGCCAGACGGTACCTTAATACTGAGCAGGCATTCAAAGAAGATTTCCTTCTCTTCTTTGGTAAGAGCGTAACTTGCATGACCCTGATGTATGCCGTCTTCTCCGTGCATACGTTGCTGGTCCTCCCATGCCTCAGGTGTATCTTTTGTCTTCCCATACACGCCCAAGAAGCCAAGCAGGGTCACGCAAAAATTCTTCGTCACGTGCATCACGTCGATTGCGGAGCGGACCTCTAGGTCTTTCCAATATGGCAGGTCCCAAAATATAGATTTCTTCTTCCACATGGGTGCGCGTCCGTCAGCGTCCTTTGGAACAGGTTGTCCACCATGACCCTTTCCAAATATCACCTTCAAATCCTTGACCATATCATGTACATCAGCACCAGTACGGTGGCGAGGCTTCGTCCGGTGATCCGCCTCACCTTTGAAATGCTTGCCTTTCTTTCTTACGGGATGCCTGCTCGGAAGAAATCGACGATGTCACAGGTACACATTCTTCTTACAACTATTCAAATATATACTGTCAGTATCATCCAAACAGTGCGTGCATCCGTGGTATCCCTTGTTTGTCTGTCCTGAAAGGTTACTGAGAGCAGGCCAATCGTTGATGGTCACGAACAGCAATGCCTTTAGGTCAAATTCTTCATGTTTGTGCTCATCCCATGCACGTACACCTATTCCATTCCACAGTTGTAAGAGTTCTTCAACTAATGGCCTTAGGTACACATCAATGTCGTTGCTGGGTTGTTTAGGGCCTTGGATGAGCACTGGCATCATAATGAACTTCCGCTTCATGCACAACCAAGGAGGAAGGTTATACAAACATAGAGTCACAGGCCAGGTGCTATGGTTGCTGCTCTGCTCCCCAAAAGGATTAATGCCATCTGCGCTTAGACCAAACCATACGCTCCTTGCGTCATTTGCAAACTCCTTCCCGTACTTTCTTTCGATTTTTCTCCACTGCGACCCGTCAGCGGGTACTCTCAACTTTCCGTCTTTCTTATGGTCTTCTCTGTGCCATCGCATCGCCTTGGCATGCTCTTTGTTTTGGAACAAACGTTTCAACCGTGGTATTATAGGAGAATACCACATCACCTTGGCAGGAATCTTCTTCCTGGGGCGCTCGCCCTCGACATCACCATGCTCATCGCGGCTGATCTTATAGCGCAATGCACCACATACCGGGCAAGCGTTCAAATCCTCATACTCACCGCGGTAGAGGATGCAATCATTAGGGCATGCATGTATCTTCTGCACCTCTAACCCTAGAGGGCAGACAACCTTCTTTGCTTCGTACATACTCTCGGGCAATTCGTTGTCCTTTGGAAGCATATCCTTTATCATTACCAGTAACTTTCCAAATCCCTTGTCAGATACACCATTCTCTGCCTTCCATTGCAGCAATTCTAGTGTGGTGCCCAGCTTTTTCTTGTCACCTACGCAATTCGGGTACAACAATTTTTTGTGATCCTCTAACATGCGCTGCAACTTCTTCTTCTCCAAATCACTTGCGCAGTTTCTCTTTGCATCGGCAATGGCCCGACCTAGATCATCAACGGGCTCATCTGATGCCTCTTCTTCAGCTTCTTCCCGCATTGCCGGCTCAGCTTCTTCCCGCATTACCGACTCAGCTTCTTCCCCCATTTTGTATCATCGTATTCAGGGAACCCATGGCCATGATAGCTGTCGTCGTCCTCTTCTTCTTCATTGTCTTTCATTATAACCCCTCTTTCTCCGTGCTTGGTCCAAACATTATAGTGGGGCATGAAACCAGACTCAAACAGATGGACGTGAATGGTTCTTGACGTAGAGTAATTGCGACCATTCTTACAGCCAGCACATGGACAAGGCATAAAACCATCCGCCCGCTTGTTTGCCTCAGCCGCAAGCAGAAAAGTATGCACGCCCTCAACGAACTGGGGAGAGCATCGGTCATCGTACATCCATTGCTGGCTCATCTTCATTACACAACACCGAATAGACCAAATTAATACAAGTTCATAGATAAAGTTCATACAACACTTAAATGCAACAAACAAATAACTCTCTAGCTAAAGCATTTAAATGCAACAACAAATGCGATCAAGATCGCAACTAAGGTAACAATTGATCCAACAGCATAATGATACCAAGCCTCACTATCGATGGCATATTTTCTAATCTTTCTAATCTTCAAGCGCATTTTCTCCTTCTTGATCTTGTGATCATCGACGACATCGGCAACATGCAACTCCAATTCCATCTTCTCCCCCTCAATTCTTTTCAATTTTTCTTTCAAGTACTCGTTTTCTCTTTCAACTAAATTTAACCTCTCGACAATAGGGTCGGTTGGAATTTCCGGTTCACATACCTCCTAGATAAAAATATCTATGTCAACTTGATGGGCATAATTTGTCATAAACACGAAATGCAACAAATAGTTTTAAAAGAGAATATACCACATCCGAATCATAACAAGGACGAGGGCCGGCGGGGACGGATATCAAAACCATGGCACTATGTATAACAAATAACGTACGGGTAAGATAATTATTATACGAGTAACTATATATCCAAATCACACAAACATCAATTTTTTATATAAAATTTTATGAACAAGAGGCTCACCACAAGGTGGTGCCGGCGACGGGACGGTGCGGGCGATCGACGGTGGTTACGACGGAGATTTAGAAGGCACTAAGTAAACCACACCTACATATGCAAACTAAGTGTTATTTTAACCTCAAATTGCATATAAATCAAATACCAGCACATATATATATTTCCTCCCAAATTACTAAACTCACAAATTAATAACTATATAAAGCATTGCAAGAGCTAATCTAGCAATGAGAGATGAAAGGACAAAGTTGCTAACCTTTGTGATCATTTGAATGGATGGGGGCCTTCAAATCTTGACAAATTTTGGGCAAAATGTGTGATGAGCTCGAGAGGAAGAGGGGAAAAACAGAGAAGAGAGGGGAAAGGGGAAGAACAGAGCGAGCTCGGGTGGACGAAGGGTTTATGTAGGACGACCTTTAGTACCGGTTCGTGCCAAGAACCGGTACTAAAGGTGCTGGAGGGGGCCCGGACTGACAACATCCTGCCACCACTCTCATTAGTACCGGTTCGTGGCACGAACCGGTGCTAAAGGTTAGCCACGAACCAGTACTAATGAGAGCGGCCCGGCTAGCCGTTGGAACCGGCACTAATGTATACATTTGTGCCGGCTCAAATACAAACCGGCACTAATGTACTTCACGTTTGACCCTTTTTCTACTAGTGCTGGTAGACTATGCCATGTGTAGTCGAAACCACCTGATTGGTGATCGAGGACGTGTGGGCGAAAGTCACATTTACCAGCCTCAGAAATTTCCACAAAATCCAATTCTTGTTCTCGCACACAATCACCGATGTGTTTATGTTTAGCCAAGTCTGAGAGACCTCTGCTATTCCAAAACATGCCTCTCATGAGAAAACTCGAATGGGTGTGGAACTTTTCGCCTTCTTGGGCGGTTTTTGTTTCTTTTTAGAGGAGTGCGATTTAGATTTCCGCGAAGACACTGTGAAGTCACAAAACATTGACCCAGGTCTTGCATCATCTAAACCCACCTCGGTAACCTCACCAACTAAGTGGGAGATTAGCGGACCATCATATTTGGCATCCGCTTCATCATCGTCCTCGGTTTCGGGGTTTGGTAGGGCGTTATTACACTTCGGAGAAACCCTTAAAGGGTCAATCTCCAAGCTTTATTGATTAATGGAGATGTTTATGGTTACACGAATTGGGTCATGATGGTGACCCAACCACACATGACGACTAATATCCGAAGGCTTCTCCAACGTTTTTCGCCATCCAATGTGATCCCCAAACATCACCGGACCAGTTCACATGTCCGAATTTCTACATATCAAAAGCAAACCTTGGGAAGATCGCGACGTCCCAACATCCGTTCGGCCAATTAAAAGCCATCACGTGCACTCTCTTCTCACCGTCCGAATTGCGGGAGGCCATTGCTGTCTTTTTTTCGTCATTTTGGAGAAGGCATGCATGAAGTATGGCGGAAGGCTGTGAAAGCTCATCGGGCGGAAGCCGCTATGTTTCACATTTTTTTTTTCTTCAAGTGCTTGGCGGATGCTGAATGCACAAGTATCATAGTGAGTTGACGGAAGTCTTCTTCAAGTGCTTGGCGGAAGCAACTAATCCATGGATTAGTAGCACATCGAGTCACACATGTTTGGTGGAAGCCACTAAATCCAGTAAAATGTGACCGTTGCTACTAGCAACTATTTGACAGAAGACTATTGCCGCTGCTATTTTTCAGTTAATAGGGACGAAAATTTGAGGTGCAAGGTTGGATGGGGCTGTTTTCACTATTTTGATAATGTATGAAAACTTTAGCACAAAATGAACTCTTCAAAAATTTATTTCATGATCTGAACCTTCTGGTAACGCCACGTCTTGTGACGTTTCTGCTCTATTTGGAAATGTCAAACTAGCCTACGGTGCTCCCCTTCATAGATAAGTGGCAATGTGAACAGGTTGCTGGAAACACAACTAACAATGATGTTTCATATTTGGACAGCAACGCCACACATGATGACGTTTCCAGCAACGCCACACACGATGGCGTTCCTGCCCTGCCACATAGCGTCTCGACCAGGCCAGCAACGCGGGTGGTTTTGACGGTTTCAAATAGGGCAGCACCACCACAAGCCGTGGTGTTTCTGAAAAAGGTCAGATTGTGAAATAATTTTGTGTGACGTTCATTTTGTGCTAAAGTTCCTTCACAAGGTTAGATGAACGGCTCTTGTATCCGTGTCTGCGGGCGGGTCCGCGAACATTTGTGCTATCCGTTTTGAGGGATTGCGTTTGATATGTCCTAAGAGCATCTACAGTCGGATATGTCAAATATGGCTCGTCAAACGCCCACGGACGCACCCGGGCGCGTCCGCGTCCTGTATTTATATTTTTAATGAAACAGAACAAAATTTCGCCAATTTAAAAAATCTTCAAGAATGGGAAAATATCCTAAAATTTAAAAATTGTTTGTGACTTAAAAAAATAGTTAATTCATTCATAAAAAGTTCTTTTTTGCAATTTTTAATTCATAAAATGTTCTCCGATTCAAAAAATGGTCATGCATTACAAAGAATGTTCGTTAAATAAAAAAATTGTGGATTTCAAAAATTGTTTCGCCAATTTCCAAAACAATGTTTGTCCATTATAGCAATGTTCGCCGATTCAAGAAAATTGTTTAAAAAATGGTCACAATTTTAAAAAATGTTTGCAAATAGTATAAAATGTTCATGAATTCATGAAATGTTCAAACATTTGTAAAAGTGTTATTGAATTTGAAAAATGTTCACGAGTTTAAAAAAATTCTCATGATTCCACGAAATTCAGAGTGATAGTGTATCACGGTGATGCAACAAAATCTGATCATGATCATTGGAGATTATGAAAAAAATTCTTCCATTGAAACGCACGGGCTCTTTTGCAAGTATAATATAAAATTTGGAGGGACCTCTTAGTTGTTGCT
>NC_057795.1:670347909-670458403 GCF_018294505.1 Triticum aestivum | reverse complement strand
AATTTTCTAGAAAATACATGATATATACTATTTATATAAAGAGAATAATATTTCAAAATATTAATTTGTCTAGAAAAAGTGAACATTTTTTAAAAAAATATTGAGAATATTGTATGAAAAACGAGTATATCGCCACATTTTGGCATCAAATGTGTAGCCATAGGCTTTTGAATTTTCTGCATGTGCCGTAGGGGACAAGCTAGAAAAAACCTCTCAATAAAGTTTCAGGACGACCCAAAAAATAAACAGAAATTTAAGGACACCCTTGGGGAAAAAAATCAAGGACTTGATAGCGTTCCAATACATTTGATATATTTATTTCATCACGCAAAAATTTGTGGGTCTTGTCCAGTAGACTACCTAAATCTTCTACGTTGCTCCTGCGCTCCACCAAATCTCCATGTTTCATCACATAATGATTCAAATATTTACGATCATGCATCGTACAATTCCACACATGATATTTGAAATGCAAATTCAAACTTGAGCTTAAAATAAATAGATCTATACAACACATACATAACAAGTACATAACAGCTAACATAGATAGGTCTAAACGACACAAACAACTTGATGATAATAACCACTGAAATCATTGTTTTCGGCCGAGGACGAGGAGGAAATCTCCACTTAGACCATACGCTTGACAATCCCGGCCTCTAGCCTAGGGAAAGGCCATATTCCGTCGCCATAGGTCTCGCCCTGCTCGCAGCCGAGCGCCATGGCTGTCGTGGAACTGAACTACGACCCGTGCCGTGCGGTTAGTCCCCAGCTGCGCACCACACTCTGTGGATGCCCATGGCTTGACGCACGCGCTGGTCCGGTGCCCTCACTCATATTCCTCCGACGAGCCATTGTGCGCTCACAAACGGCGGCGATTGCAATAAGGACGGCAAGAGCTTAGATGATTTTTATTTTACAACAAAGGACATGTTACAATTGCAAGAAGGCTCTTGTTGCAGGATGTTTCTACCACAAGATTCATATTCAATTAGTGCGTTTGCAGCTCGGGCGGCTCGTGACCCGGCCGATCTTTGATCAGCCGGCCGACGAGGACCATCAAGGTTCAAGATGTACTACTGAAATATGAACTTTTAATTTGAGGTCAACAGACTCCGAGTAACAATATGGTTGACTGTCCAGCCTAGCCCAACCAATCGCACGGAACTTGGACGCCAAGTTCCCGGTGACGATACGAACCGGCGCGCACGAACCCGTGGCCCGAAGCCGGGCGTGCTGTGCGTATAAATAGGCCACCGGCACCCGCGGTCTCGACGCACACAACCCACGAAGCAAACCGAGCGAAGATGCGGCGCGAGGGACGGCAGCGGGGGTGGGTGCGCGTGTACGACCGCGCCCTGGTCGACCCGGAGGGCAAGCGCCGCGCCGTTCGCGCCGTGGACGGCCCGGCGGTGGCCAACGGCGGCTTCATCAGGGCTTCCCGGAGGCCGACGAACCAGTCGAAGCCCGGCGGCCTCCGCGCGCTCGGCAGGGACGCCCTCGCGCAAGCGGAGGAGGAGGAGCCGGAGCCGGAGCCGCAGCTCCATCCGCCGCTGGGCGCCGGGTACTCCGGGTACTACTGCACGACGACGTGCCAGTCGCCGTTCAAGTTCGAGGCCGTGCCGTATCAATGGAGGTACGACGCCTTCGTGCCCGAGGAGGTGCAGGCTCCTCGTCCGCCGCCGGCGGCGGCGCGTTTCGGGGGAAGAGCGGCGTGCAAGGGGGGCCGCAAGTTCAAGCACAACGAGATCAAGATGTACTACGTCGACGCCGCCGAGGATGTCGATGGGCGCCTCGATTATCTCCATGACTTGTTATAGGATATGTACCGAATAATGAGTATGTACAGAAATGTTGGTTCTTGGTTCTTGCATGGAGGGTGAGCAACCATGGGTTGAAAATGCTGCCGCCGCCCATCACCTGGTCCAATTCAGAACAACCAGTAGACTGCCTTGAATGTCAGGAGTTCTCAGCATTTTTATTGATTTAGTTTCTACTCCCTTCGTTTCTAAATATAAGACTTTTTAGAGATTTCAATATGAACTATATACGGATGTATATAGACATATTTTAGAGTGTAGATTTACTCATTTTGCTCCGTGGTAGTCCATGTTGGAATATCTAAAAGGGCTTATATTTAGGAGCGGGGGGAGTACACAATTTGGGGCATCCAAACTTGGAAAGTTCCATCATTCAAGTTAAATTGGGACAATCCATTAATTAATTGCAACAAAAAAGATTGGTATTGTTTTTCCAATTTTTATTCACGTTCCTAGAAATATAGGTTTAATGATTGTTTTGCAATTTTCCTATTCGTATGCATGATTTTTCTTTGTGATTGCTCACGCTGGTGCTTTTTGCATTAAGATCATCAATGACAATTACGATGGTGGTGATTTTTACCATCAATTCCTTTTTTTTTCACTTCTCTCACACCCATGCTAGGTTGATATACATTTTCAGCAGTAATGTTGATGTAGCTCCAATCTCATGATACAATCATTGCATTTCCTACAAGCCTATCTCATGCCGGTAGATGGGCCGATGCATTCATGAGATCGCCGCTATGCTTAACTAGCTTTGTTCAACTTCTCCCGTGAGATCAAATTACTTTGATGTAATTCTCACAACACTTTGTGCCCTTTCCTTCTTGCCGAAGCAATGTTTCCTCATGAGGAAGATGCTAATGATGAGCAACATTGCTTGGGACACGCTGAAAATTGTAGAGGACACGAGTGGTGTCCCTTCAAATGCTTGTAGCTTCTAATATGTACTTATTCAACCTTAGTGATGGTATTTATAGCAGAGCTAAAATTTCAACAACTCTGCTCTAAGTGCATAGGAGGGTCTGTTTATGGATGTGATCATTTAGCAACGGAAATGCTGCTGCTAAGAGGTCATTAAGAGTTGTTAATGCATTTAACTTTTTGTTCTTGTTGTGCATTTAATTTTGGTGGTAAAGATTTTGTGATCCATCTCCATGAAGCCTTGAGAAGGCTGCGATCTGCCATCGTGCTCTTCTCCGTTGCCGACGAGACCTTCCGATGCATCCGGTCACCTTTGTTCCCGGCATTATATTCAGGAAGAAGCTTTCTTCACATTTTAGTTTGCCTGACCAGTCCTAGAAGCATCCAATCTCGCCTCCGACGACTTTGCCGGAACACCTTCCACTGTTTGCATATGCTCGACAATATAGATGCAGGTAATCTGTAGAAAATCATGCTTTTCAATCGCTGTCATATCGTTTTCGTTTTTCTATCGCGGGTGAATCCATATAAGGATATAACTAACTCGAGGAAGCACCGATGTTGATTACAGATTTTTGCCTTGCGACACGTTATCATGGTGATCAATTCCTTCCGTGGATCGATTGAAATAACCGATTTCGGTGTATTAATTCAAGACAGGCCATTTTCCTCAAGGTCGTAAAGATCGAGCCTAACATTCTTACAGAATATATAGCTTGCCAATTAAAAAGTAGAGTTTTAGCCTCTCAGAATATATAGCCTCTCCCTCGACATTTTGGAATTTCTGCTATTGACACAATTGTCCCTACTAACATTGCGGATTGGATTGAGCATAGATTTGTTGTCTTGGGTACACTTAAGCAACATCTGGTGCGTGCTCAACAACGCATTAAGTCTCAAGCAGATAAGAAGAGAAATGAGCGCAACTTTGTTGTTGGAGATCAAGTTTTTCCGAAACTTCAGCCGTATGTGCAGTCGTCAGTTGTCAGGGGAGCCAATCATAAATTATCCTTCAAGTACTATGGACCCTATCTGGTCACAGGAAAGATTGGCAACCTGGCTTACCGGTTGGATCTTCCAGCAAGCAGCCGCATACACCCAGCACTCCATGTTTCTCAGCTCAAACAATGTGTTTTTCCTCCGGGCCAGGTTCAAAAAACTCTTCCTGCTTCTGATGCCCTTATGCAGGTACCTGTCCGAGTTCTGCAACGGCGGGTGCGGCACCGTGGCCATCCTACCATTCCACGGGCACTCATCCACCGGAGCGGCACGGATGCTTCAGCTGCTACCTGGGAGGACTTGGATTCTTTGCGATAATCTTAAAACCACAAGCATGTCTTAAAAAGACGGCAATCTGAAACAACAACACATGCATGAGTTTGCAGAAGTTCAGAGGCTACAAGGTGTGCTCTGCCAGCCTTCCCCATTCAGGATACTCTGTTACTGTATAACGGTGCAAATGAATCAAACCTGGTTTCGAAGAGTAGCCGACACCACGGCTGACAAAGAACTTATAACACAGTTGATACTGCATTGCATACGGGTCGACGCATCACAAGGTATGATCCGTCACGCACCCAACATTTTCAAATCCAGTTAAATCAAATTGGAACAATTGCGTCCGGCCATGGCTATCTTCCATTCATGTGAAATGTATAGCAAATATGTCAATGGTGAACACTCATTGGAAGACTGTGCTGAAGACAAAGTTAGTGTGATCGTGCAGGTTGTTCAAAATATGATGTTATATGCTACTCATGCACTAGGTGGTACATCAAAAAACAGAGGGTTTTGCAGTCAGATAAGCTGCATGAAAGCACATGAATAATTCTGCACGAGTTCAGAGGTTACAAGGTGCATTCTGCCGGCCTTCCTGGCAGATCATTCAGGATACTCTGTTAACTGTACAAGCGAAGACAACTCTTTTTTAAACAGTACACCTAAATGGCAGACAAAGAACTTATATTAACACACTGTATCTTTGGAGTGCTGTGTTGAAGAATTTTTTTAGTGTGATCATGCTGATTGTTCAAAATATGACTATCTGCTACTAGCCTATTACTCATGCGCTCGGCGATACATCAAAAGACAGAGGGCTTTGCAAGCAGATAAGATGAAAAAATTAACAATGCGAATTAAAAGTTCTAGGTAGACACCTTTAACAGTATGAACAACAAAGCCATTTTCAAAATAGGAGCCCAGCATGGCTAACAAGATGTTATACGACACATCGTATCTTGACAGTTGATAGTCCTTGCATACGTATCAACATGTCACAACGTATGATCGGTCATGCATCCAAAACTCAATAGTGGTACATTTGCAGCCATGGCTATCTTTCAGTCATGCGAAATATAGTTCTACAAATATGCCTATTTGTGAATATTCGTTGGAGGACTGTACTGAAGACAGTGTTAGTGTCATCATGCAGGTCGGTCAAAATGTGATACTGTTATTCTAATGATGTGCTCGGTCATACGTAAGGCTAGCCAGCTGTGCACATAAAAAGACAGAGGGCCTTGCAATCAGATAAGATGAAAAACTAACAATGCAGATTAAAGATTCCAGGTAGACACATTTAACAGTATGAACAACAAAGCCATTTTTCACAAGAGGAGACTCTTGACAGCTCACACTTGGTCCTTGAAAACAGATCAACACATCACAAGGTATGATCAATCACGTGCCCAAAATTTTCAAATCAAGAGGTACATTTGCAGCCATGACTATCTTTCATTCATGTCATATATAGTTTTACATATATGTCTATTGTGAATGTGCGCACAACTGTGCTGAAGACAGTTTTAGTGTTACCATGCAGGTTGTTCACAATATGATACTGTAAGCTACTCACGTGCTCGCTGATACGTAACACTAGCCAACAACCCAGCAGGGCACATCAAAAGACATAGAAGGCTTTGCAATCAGATAAGATGATAAAACTAACAATACAGATTAAGATTTCTATCAGCTAAATCTCAAAATAGCTCAGTTTACCACCGTTCCCGTTGTCTGCCGTCAGGAAATAAAGGAACAGACGAGTCGTCGTCGGCATCATTGGTTGTATTACTCTTTGACTTAGGTACCTCGATTTCTTGTGGACCTGAGTCATCACCATCTCCGAAGTCCGGTGGCGAGCCATCACTCTCGCCAACCCAGCCATCACCCCAGCGGTAGCCGCTGTTGTCAGATTTGCCACCAAGTTCCCCAATCAAATCTTCCATGTCCGAAAAATCATCGTCTTCATCATCTTCCATGTCACTTCCTTCATTATACCCTTGCGCAGCGCCATTGGGCCCCTCTGTCTCTTCACCAGTCCTAGGCCCACCACGCCGAGGGAAGCGTGGAACTGCAACAAGAGCCCTCATCTTCTCCTTAAGCAACACCAGATGGCTCTTCTCGATCAGCTGCGAGTTCTTGTACGCCTCACGGAGGAACACCGAGTCCCTATCTCCCTTGAGTGACACATAGAACATGTCAGGGTGCCGGATGAGCATTCCCCGCAGAGACTGCGAGAACCGGAACTCCTCCCGGAAGTGTGTCAGGTGGTCAACCAGGGTGCGCTTCTCAAGTGTCAGGCTTAGAATTTCATGAACCACCCCACAGGCATGCTTCTCCTTCTCAGGGGACCCCGACGGCAGGTGCGAGAAGTCGGCGTACGGCGAAATGTACGGCATTTCCCTGAATTTCTCAATCCTCCGCGCCTCTCCCCTCGACACCTTCAGGCCCTTGGGCAGCTTCACGCGGTTGAACCTGAGCGGCCGGTCGATGATAAGATTCCTCTCCTCGGCCTCCCTGGCCCGATTCTCCTCCTCCGCCATCTCGGCGGCCGACACGGCCAGGTCGGGGTCCCATTCCGTGAGCTCCAGCGCGGGGCCTCTGTCCATCCTGACGACGCGGAAGTACTGCGGGTACCTGAGGCAGATGCTGTCGTGGAAGTTGGAGGGCAGGCCGAGGTCGTTCTTGAGGTGCGCGATCCGCTCGATGAGGATGCGGCGGTCGAGCGACATCATGAGCAGCTTGCGGAGCTTGGCAACGGCGAGGCCCTCGGACTCGTTGCGGAGGTAGAGCTCGTCGAGGTAGAGGCGCTCGGCGGCGGGGGTGAGGCGGAACCGCAGCGAGTAGACGCCCTCCTCCACGATCTCGAAGACGCCCGGGAAGCGCTTGAGGAGCGCGATGAGGCGGCGCTTGCGGGTGAGCCCGAGGTCGCGGCGGAAGCGGCCGAGGTCCCGCAGGCTCATGACGCGGTCCGGGTGGGAGACGAGGATGTTGCGCAGCTTGAGGACCAGCTTCAGCTTCTTGTCCCGCTGGATCACGTTGTCGAAAGGCACCTCCTTTCGGCGCTTCACGGCGGCCGCCTGCGCCACGACGGCCAGCCGGGGCCGGGTGCGCAGCGGCGGCGGGGCGGCGGCCAGCGGGTGGAGCGGGAGGGAGGCGCCGAGGAATAGGGATTTGGGGGGCGGCGGGTGGTGGGGGGCGGCCGGCGGGGAGGGGAAGGAGAGGAGCAGCAGCTTGGCCTCCATTTTTGCGGCTCGGGTGAGCTCGCCGCGGCGGTGGGGAGAAGAGGGTGGGGATAAACCTCCCGTTCTGAGTGGATATTTTTTGGGGGTTATGGTTGATATTTTGCCGGCGGCGTGATGGGCTGGTATGTGGGCCTGGCTTTGTTGGGCTCAAATAAAACCCGACTAAAGGCTTATGCTGATGGACTGTTCAGTGTCCACATCCTACGTGTGACTGTTCAGTGTACGCTGTTATTGAAACTAGTATAACGCCCGTGCGTTGCCACGGGCTCTTCAAAATTTATAATCAGTATTTTTCATTTATCATCCCCTCATATTGGGTGATTATGGGGTGCTCTAGTTAGAAACACAACAATCAAATATTAGGAAATTTCACCGAACGAACAACAACGAATAATACGATATCTATCAAACGAATAAAATGAGGTCATATTTTTGGTCCGTCATGCACTTCTGTTGAAAAGTACCTATCCCTTTTAGAATCAACCCACTGTTTGCTCGCACGCAAAAAAAATACATCTCTAAAGTGGGGAACCGATCGGTGCCAAAAAGAACTCAAACTCCTATCCAATCTCGACTTCGTGCTCTTCCACTTCCATTGATAAAGATGGGACGTCAAGGGTTTCATCATGATGACCTTGAGCAGCCGCCGACATCCCTCCCCACATCTACCCCTACCCCCTGCTGCCGCTTGCACTGTCCTTGCTCCTCGAGGGAGCTAGGGACACAATGTTCTCTAGGATGGGCATGACCAGATCCACGAGGAGGCCACATTCTTTCATGGGAACCCAACCAAGCACACCACCCTCCGCAACCATCCAATCCCAGCCTAACAAAGTCAAGACCCGTCATCGATCCACAAATCAGGCTCGCCGCATCCAGGTTCACTGCAAGTCTGCGACGAGTCTGTAGTCGACATCTTGACTTTGGCTATCCCCACGGAAGAATCATCGGATCCTGCTTACTTTTACCATCACTTCGTCTCTTCCCAAGGCAGCGACACCACCCAGCCAATCACCACCACCGCTTGCGGCTTGCCTACATAAAATCATATGAGAAATCCCCACGGCGGTGCTGTAAGATCACCTTGGCGACCTCGACAGTGACCGACTGGTCTAAGATATAAGCTAGCCGCTCTTTGTAGAAACCAATAGAAGTAGGCATGTGACTCAGATTTGTTCTTTGGTGTGCATGCGTTTCTTGCTGCCCACCAGCTCTTGTCTACAACTCGCCTATATCTGTACCAGCTCTTGGTCTACAACTCGCCTATCTCCATGCTCGAGAATCTGGAGTGTAGTAGTTAAAAAAAAGACCAACTTTATACTCATTTGATAATTCAACGTGCATGGGCATGCACCGGATGGAATTCACGCTCCATGTAAAATCTGGAGTGTAATGACCGTGGTTGATGAATGAAAGTCTTATTTCCGCAAAAAAAGAAGTTAAAGGTGAATATTCCTCATGTGTAGAGTACAAACAGAGCATATAGTGATTGAGGTGAATACATGCCAGTACTAAAATCTTCTAATTTCTTTTGATTGAATCCAAGTTGTCTCTTTTCTTTCGATTCAGCAAAGCTAGTTCGAATAAATAGGATTGTCTATATCTTAACTCCTTTGCCAATTAAGCTTCAAAATTGCAGTCTGATTCAGAAACAATCGAACGATTGTGTCGTTAACTCCAGGAGATTCTCGTTAGATCTTAGGAATGCTGCAAGCCATCATATCATATAAGAATAAGATCGACAATTGATATGGACAGATCTTACTACAATCATATTACTACTAGTCGCACACTGATATGGACAGATCATACAAGATCGAAGGTGCGTAAGACAAGGTCCTCTAGATTACGAAAAACTGTTTGCTTCGCCTCATGTGAGACGGACCCGAGCTATTCTTCAATGGCGCACCGCGCGCACATATTTGGCGGTGAAGTAACTCGTTATCCTAAGGACGTCCCCGTCAAGCCCGTCGACAGCGTCACCCTTTTCCATCTCCCCGGCTGGACCTCGCCGAGTTTCCACCGTCGACGGCTTGCCGCCGCCGCATTCTGCTGCACGAAGGAGATCAACGACGGTTTAGACGTGCACGGGTGCAGCAGAGCAGATCGACCGACGGATCGGTTGACAACACGTACCGTCGCAGGCCGCGTGGCCGTGGTGGGGGGCGGTGGCGCTCGAGGTGCCCTGCGCCTCGCATTCGCAGGGCGAGACGGCGCTCGTGGCGCTGGTGCCGATCTTCTCCTCCGGACGAACAGGAGCCAGCCGTCCAAGCTGGGCGAGGGAGCCAACGGCGGCCTGCAGCGCTGCCGGCTCGACTCCTTGCAGTAGGCGATCGCGCTCGCGACGGCCTCCTCCCTCGCCCGGGCGGTGCCGTCCTCGCCGGCGGCGACCCTCCCGTCCGGCTTCGTCGCCCGGCCCTTCCGTCTCCTGCGCCCGTCTGATCGCTCGTCCGCAGCACCGGCGCGCTGCAGATTTCTGGCGAACCTGTGCAGGCACCGCCTTAGCGCGTGGCCCTTCCGTGAGGCCGTGTCACCGCCCTCCCTCACCGGTGAGCGCGCGCTGTTCGACGAGCTGCTTCGGGCGCCGAGCAAGGAGGAGGAGGTGGACGACCTCGACGCCAGGGAGGAGCCCGGGTCGGAGGGCACCTTAGCGTCGCCAGGGCCGAACGCCGGCGACGAGGAGCTGCCCTGCTCAACGCTCGAAGCGCCGTCCGTGGTCGCTGCCGTCGCCACGGCCAGCGCCATCGCCGCCCACACGGCGCACGGGAACATCCACGCCATGACGACCTGGAAGAAATGCATGGTGATCAGGAGCACTGGGGTTTGCTTGCAGGCCCTTGTGCACGTAGTACGTCCTTGTATATATATACACGTCGCGATTGCGATCGCGTTCGCCTCCGACTCCGACGGTGGTTGCAGGGGGGGGCACGGCGGCGTCTGCGGGCGCGTGATTTCCGAAATCCGAGATGCCACAGCGAGATTGCCAAAATCCCGTGGCTAATCTATGGAATACTCCGGTGGTTCCTTCCATATACGGAGGGAGTACTAATTACTGCACGGTTTAATTACTCGATCGCTGATTTATCGGATGAGCTAGTAATGCGGACGGATCGCTGATTTATTACCATATTCGATATTTCCTGAGTTATGGCCTTACCATACCTGGATTGATTTATTACTATACGTGGATTAATTATGATTTATTACTATATGATTTATTACTATACGTGGATAGCCTTACCATACCTAGTGGTAATTTAAATTTATTACCATATTCGATATTTCCCGAGTTATGGCCTTACCATATCTGGATTGGTAGCCTTTGGGGTAATTTAAATGGCCTTACCATACCTGGATTGATAGCCTTTGGGGTAATTTAAATTTATTACCATATTCAAAATTTCCTGAGTTATGACCTTACCATACCTGGATTGATTTATTACTATACGTGGATTAATTATGATTTATTACTATATGATTTATTACTATACGTGGATAGCCTTACCATACCTGGTGGTAATTTAAATTTATTACCATATTCGATATTTCCTGAGTTATGGCCTTACCATATCTGGATTGATAGCCTTTGGGGTAATTTAAATTTATTACGATATAATTGCCATATTCAAAATTTCCTGAGTTATGACCTTACCATACCTGGATTGATAATTAATATACGTGGATTAATTATAATTGATTACCATAAATACGTTGGGTATTGCTGGTCAGACGAGAAAAGAGAAAAACCGGTGGGAGGGGCTGGTGGGAGGTGGGACGAAGAAAAACCGGTTGAAAATAAACCTGTTGAAAATAAACCGGTTGAAAGTGGGAGGGACTATTCAACCGATTCGTCCATTAGGAGTAGAGATATGTACTATTTCTTCAACGCACGCCTTGTTTTTCCATTCTTTCTTCAACATTGCCTCGGTGGCGGTGGAGGACGATGGTGGGAAACGTTTCGATGTGGCACAAGATTTTGTCGCAGTAAAATTTTAGTTTTGCTTCTTATGGAATCTTTGATGCAATATTGCAAGATATTTATGTATGTCTTTTATAATGACCTCATGTGTACTATTGTAATCCTTTTGTTTAATCAAATATATGTGGTTACTTGACAAAAGCGATGCTAACCACCAGAGCGAATGGCTATATGTGAACAATACCGCATCGCGATTGTATTTAAGAACTTTATATTGCGGGATATTCCCCTTACACGTTATTTTTTGTACTTGTAGTGTAGCACATAGATTTGAATATGTGAACAAATTTGAAAAATCTGGAACATGTATTGAAATTCCTAAATACTCCCTCCGTCCGGAAATACTCGTCAGAGGACTGGATGTATCTAGATGTATTTTAGTTCTAGATACATTCATTTTTATGCGTTTCTTCGACAAGTATTTCCGGACGGAGGGAGTACTTTTTAAGTTGTGAAGAAAATTTGAAAATGCAAACATTTTCCGAAATTTCAAACAATTTTTTCAAAGCATGAATATTATTTAAATAACGAACAATTTGTTCAAAACGACATTTTTTGAAAATTAAAAAAACATGAACATTTTTTGAATATGTGAAACAATTGGACAAGATGGAACAGTTTTTGAAATTACAGATTTTTTTTGGAATTTATAAAAAAATAGAAATAAGAACATTTTTTCCAATTCCTCAAACATATTTTGAGTTTGCGAACAAATTTTCAAAAACATAAAAACAATTATCAAATTTGTGAACATATTTTGAATGTGAGAACATTTTTGGAATTTTCGTTCAGTTTGTGAATAAAAATAAAATGATTTTATTTAAAAAAAATCTGAATATTCCAAAAAGTTGTGAAAAAATTTAACCAAAACATTCCTAACAAATTGAGAATAACCGAAACATTTTTTGAAAATCCCAAGCAATATTATAAAAGCAAACTTTTTTTAATTTATGAGCAAAATTTGAACTCACCAAGATAAAAAAACAGTTTCCAAAAATGTAAAAAACAACAGAAGAAAGAAAGAATAAACTTGAAAAACGAAAAATAAAAAAATAACAGGAAAAGGGGAAAAGAAAGAAGAAGAAGAAAGAAAAGGAAAAAGAAAAATGAAAAAAAAATGAAAAATATAAAGAAAAGGGAAAAGAAAAAAAGAAGGTTCCCAACACTGGATAATGTTGTAGGCGAACTGCATACACTAAATGGGCCGGCCCATCGTGTTGCTTGGTCGCTTCGCCTGTGCGAAGCCCCGGCAATTTAATGCCACGCGTCGGGTTTTCTGGAGGCACCCATCGAAGGAAAATACAGGAGGCAGCCAGCCCATTTTTTTTTTTGAGAAACTTCCAACCTATTCATCTTCAATTATGTCAGTACAAAGAACAATAGAGGTAATAAAAAATATAACCATGTCCGTGGACCACCTAGCGACGACTACAAGACTGGAGCGAGCCGAAGGCGCGCCGCGTCATCGCCCCTCCCTCACAGGAGCCGGGCAAACCTTGTTGTAGTAGACAGTCGGGAAGTCGTCGTGTTAAGACCCCATAAGACCAGCGCACCAGAGTAGCTACCATCACTGATGAGGAAAGTCGTAGATCAGAAGGATCAAATCTGTAAACACCAAAACAAAGACGAGCGAAGACCAGATCCTAATAGATCCACCGAAGACCAGTATCGGTTGAAAATCGCAACATCCAACGAGGACAAACCTTGACACACCCTCCGATGATGCTAGACGCACCATTGGGACGGGGATAGAATATGGGAGACATTATTCCTACTAAGGGACATCGCCGCTGCCACACAACCCCAACCAAGATGCTGAATCTAACAAAAACGAGACGGGGTCCCTCCCACCGGTGAGGGGGGGGGGCGAGATCCTCCACACCTCCATGGCCTAGAGGCCATCGGAGATGGGACGGACCGCTGGCGGTAGGGTTGCAAACGAGTCGAGCTCGAGCGAGTTGGAGTTGGCTCAGCTCAGCTCATATGAAAATTCGAGCGAGCTCAAACTGAGTGAAGCTCATGGTCGAGCTGTAGAACATGACTCGTGCTCAGCTTGTAACGATCTCGAGTCGATCTCGATCTAGTTTCGAGCTAAATGAGATGGTAAAAATTACAAATCTATGGATGAAAAACAAAAAAAAAGGTGAATATGTTGGAACCTTTGCCAAAAATATAGGATATTTAACACATAGTCAACCACGTGTCATAATTAGGCTTAAGTCTTCTCCACACTTAATTAAGTTTCCATGTTCATTCGTAAATAAAATGGAGAAAAATTATGGACAACATATATGGTAATAAATTATCTTATTTCCATTGAATATATGGCATGATCATTTAAGGTAATGATATTCTGTCGACCTGTCGAGCTAAAATCGAGCGAGCCAGCATTGGCTCAAGATCGGCTCGTTTCTTGACCGAGCTACATAAAGTGTTCAAACTCATCTCGTTTCTTTTTGAGTCGATTTCGAGTCGAGTCAAAAAACGAGTCGATCTCGAGCGGGTCATGAGCCTCGAGCTTTTCTTGCAGCCCTAGCTGGCGGTGGCAACGGGAGGAGAAGAGCTTTTCTTGATGAGAAGAAAAGAGACCTGGCACATATGTCCCTTCAGCCAGCTCAATTATTTGAATGAAATTTTTTCTACTCCTTCCCACTCCTACCTTGAGCATTTCTTCACCCCCTAAAAAATTCTTAGAAGTAAAAAATTAAAAAAAGACAATTTCTTCATAATGCAATTTAGAAAGTGTGTGAATATCGTTAACCATCAAGCTTGCTCGGAGAAAATGCTCCCTTTTCTAAATCTAATATCCAAAAAACACTAGCACATGCTAATGAATCAAACATGTTTCCAAATTTCATGAGAAACCCCATTCTTTTCCGAGATGTGCAAAATAACAAACCGAAACATTATTCAAAAGAAGATTTGCTATTCTGACTTTCCACTTCTGTTTTTCTCACCCAAACCGCAAATGAAAGTATTTGTCCACAAAATTTCACAATCTCATGGTTCACCTGAATGTCCACGGGCCATATCTTTTTATAAAAAACTTCTCAACTACTCCCTCCGTTCAGAATTAGTTGTCGCAGAAATGGATGTATTTAGATGTATTTTAGTTCTAGAAACATCCATTTCCAAGACAAGTAATTCTGAACGGAGGGAGTAAGTTTTAAATTTTCTCTCCCGCAAAAAAAAAGTTTTAAATTTTCTAAAACGAATGGAGCATGGATGTGCTTCCCCGAGCACAAAACTCACCCTCTGTGAACACCACCAAATGGTACGTGAAAAATACATTTTCTTCCTCGAGAGACATCAAAGAGGAAAAAAACAAGATTGATGATCAGTACATACTATTTAGTTTATTAAGTGTCAATTAGGCATTGACACATGGAACTTTGTTTCACGGCGGGCCGCGTGCGCCACCACTGCGAGCCGGGGGGCGGATGGAAAGGGTGTGGAAAAACCTCCCGTTCTGCATGGATATTTTTTGGGGTTCTGAGCGATATTTATCGGGGCCCGGGGGGTAGGGTGATGATGGGTTGTTCTCTCGGCCTGTCTTCATGCAGCCCAAATAATTTCAGCCTTACTTTTATGGATGGCATGTTCACATCCCATTCAGAGGTGTCTAAAAAAAGTGTCTAAAAAAACATCCCATTCAGGACAAAAAATAAATACAACTTCTTACTATTACCTTGAGAATTTCTTCACCCCAAAAAATATTAAAATTGAACTTGAGGAGTTTTCTTAAGAGAGACAATCTCTCCGGAGTACACATTGATAAAACGTCTGAACATGACGTTTTTTTTTGTGGGGGTAGAAAGAGTTTTATTCCAAAATGATAGAGTTACAATTAAGAGGCAAGCAATCCTCAGTACATGGGGGCCCTCTATGAATCCAGACAGCTGTGCTGCATTCAGTATGACTATATCTTGCTAAGCAATCTACAACTCTATTTTGATAAGGTGAAGCTTCTGTGGAATGCATGACGTTATGGTACATGAAGAATACTATTTCCCTAAAACAAATCCAAGAAGGACGAGCATGTTAGTTTAAGTGTCTAATTAGGCAAACGCACATGGGGCACTGTGTGATCGTAGTCGAAGAACAGTGAGCAAATAGCATGTCATCGAGAAGATCGTGAAGGTAGTACCAGTGACCGGCTTCACCTTCACGCCTTCGCGGTTTCACCGTCGTGCGTCGTCGGTGCGTGCATGCATGAGGCATGGAGCATGGAGCACACGGTGCATCTCACGGGAGAACGGAGACCACACACAACACAATAAAGTATTGTGGCTCTCCACTCTTCTTTCACTTGAGGTTCCCTAGGCCGAGGATGGGCTATTTATTTACGTCCGAAAAGAGATTGCGACACGACACATGTACCTAGTCGCGCACTTCTCGTCGAGTAGAAGTCCAGGCCATGTGGTGGCCGCACTCGTTTAAGAAAAAGATCTTGCACCACTGGCCGTTATTTTTACTCCCGCCTTCTGATCTTAGGCCAACTCCACCATGCGACCCATCCTGTCCGGTTCCATCCATTTGGGGTAAAAGGAACAAACCGGGCGGCCCAGCGGGCGGGAGCAAACGGACTTTTGTTCGTTTTGTGTCCGCTTTTGACCCATCCCCGGCCCAGGTTTGCGCCGATTTTGGGATGAAACGAACAACGCGCGGATGGGCATGACGCGCACGCCCGTCCGCCCTGGCCCGTCTGTCGGTGACACAAATCAACCCCCCTCCCCCACGCCCCCTTTGGCGCCATTTTCCCCCAAACCCTCCCACGTCCCGCCGTCCCCCTCCTTCCCCCGTCCATGGCCGACGCCCAGCCGAACTCTGGCGGGCCGACCGTCGTCCCGCCCCGGATGGCCAAGAAGAAGAAGGCCAAGGCGCCAAGGAAGCCACGGTCGGAGTGCATGCCGAAGGAGATCACCAGGTTGGACGCGGAATCGGCGAGGAGGAGGAGCCGGAAGGCGGTCTCCAATGACAACATCACCGCGGCCAAGTTCGCCGCTGACCGCGCTGCGATTGAGGCCGCGCGGTGCAAGGCCGAGGTCGAGGAGAAGGAGGTCATCGTCAACAAAGCGCACACCCTCCTCATGATGGGCATTTGTCGTCCGGCCGGTTTCTCTGGAGCGGCCGTTGGTCTGGCGAGCACAGGCTCGTCGGTCGCCCGGCCTTCGCACTACCAATCGCCGACGTCGCGGACCACACCAATGTTGCCCGGCTTCCCCCCGCCAAGGCACGACAGGCAGACCCGTTTCTTGGGGTCGCCGGACATGAACGTGATCGCGCCGTCCACTCCGCGTCTGGCGGCCGTCATCGACCTCAACATCACCCCTGGGTCCAGCAGCGGCGGTCGGCCGTCCGTCGAGATGGAAAGAAATCAAGCACGACCGCCGTTTACGGGCACCATGCCGTCCCCCCGCGTCTTGTTCGACGGAATGCCAACACCAACGCCACCGGTTGACGACCCCTACTACGACCAATTCATGGAGGAAGTGATCTACGAGGGTGGGCATGTCTCTGTCTACGACCCCGAGGAGATCCAAAGTCAGGATGGTTGCGGCCAGTTCGTTGCCGATGAAGAGGCTGACGACCGTGCTGACTACGACCATGGTGACTCGTGGCATGAGGACGATGACATCTATGTCGAAGATGATGGTGATGAAGAAGAAGGCAATGTCATTGATATTAGTGGCGAGCCATTGTTCATCGATGAGCTCACCCAAAGAGCGGAAGCATAAAAGAGGAGGAAGGGCATTCGCACAGGTTCATACACACAAGATGAGGACAAGTTGATTTGCCAATGTTGGATGGAGATTAGCCAAGATCCGAGGACGGGCGCGCAACAAAAGGGCCTAGTTTTTTGGATGAGAGTCCACAAAACTTTCCATGAAAGGAAGATGTTTGAGCCCTACCAAATCACAAGCAACCGTGGCATCACCTCGATTCAAAAGAGGTGGTTGTTCATCCAACAAGAGTGCAACAAATATTGCGCCGCATTTGAGAGCGTTGAAGCACGGCCCGTGAGTGGCCTTGGCGTTGGGGACATGGTATGCTCTCCTCATCCTAGTCCTTTCCTTGATATGGCCAAGTGACTTCGGCCTTGTATATGTTTGCATGTCTAATTCTTGTTGATCTTGTGGTGTAGGCATTTCAATCTTTGAAAGCATTCAAGGCCCGGCATAATGACAAGCCATTCACTCTTACGCATTGTTGGACGATCATCAACAATTTTCCTAAGTTCAAGCATCAATACTGTGAGCTTCAAAGGAAGAGAGGCAAGAAGACGACCAAGTTCGCCGGAGGTGGAGATGGCGAGGCGTTGAAGAGGCCGAGGGGCAAGACCAACTCCAAGGTGGACGACATACGTGATGCCTCATCCATGGCCTTGCATGAGACGTTGCATGGCATGATGTCTCAAACGGATTTGAGGGATGAGAAGGAGCGGCAAAGCAAGGACGAGCAAATGAAGCAATACCTAGAGCTTCAAAGGAAGAAGCTTGAGATGGAGGAGGCAGCCAAGAGATGGAAGATCGACATGGAGGAGGCGGCGCGGCAAAGGCAGCTCGACATCGAGGCCGAGAACGTCAAGGCCAGGCAGAGGCAGCTCGACATCGAGGCCACCAATGCCGCAACCAAAGCAAAGGAGGTGGCCCTTGCGATCATGAGTGTGGACTTGACCAAGATGAGCGACAAGACGAGGAGCTGGTTCTACGCCATGCAGAAGGAGATGTTCGACGCTGACGGCCAGAACTAGGTCGTCCGATCGGCCGTGGACGTTCTTTTTTGGAGCTGACATGGGTGCCGCCCGCTGGGCCGCTGGTTGTGTTGCCGGTCGTTGACTGTGTTGCCGGCGAACAAAACTATTCATTTTAGAGGCCGGTTGTGTTGCTGGTCGCTGGCTGTGTTGTTGGCGAGGACGTGTAGGCTGCTGGCTTTTTTGTCGGGCGTGAACTAGGGCCGCTGGCGTGAACTAGGCCGCTGGTATTTGAAACGTTGTTGTTTGCAAATGGAGGTGGACAGGATGGGTGTTGGAAATATGCCCTAGAGGCAATAATAAAAGTATTATTATACTTCATTGTTCATGATAATTGTCTTTTATTCATGCTATAACTGTATTATCCGGAAATCGTAATACACGTGTGAATACATAGACCTCAATATGTCCCTAGTGAGCCTCTAGTTGACTAGCTCGTTGTGATCAACAGATAGTCATGATTTCCTGGCTATGGACATTGGATGTCGTTGATAACGGGATCACATCATTAGGAGAATGATGTGATGGACAAGACCCAATCCTAAGCATAGCACAAAGGTCGTTTAGTTCGTTTGCTAGAGCTTTGCCAATGTCAAGTATCTCTTCCTTAGACTATGAGATCGTGTAACTCCCGGATACCGTAGGAGTGCCTTGGGTGTATCAAACGTCACAACGTAACTGGGTGACTATAAAGGTGCATTACAGGTATCTCCGAAAGTAGCTGTTGGGTTGACACGGATCGAGACTGGGATTTGTCACTCCGTATGACGAAGAGGTATCTCTGGGCCCACTCGGTAATGCATCATCATAATGAGCTCAAGGTGACCAAAGTGTTGGCCACAAGATCATGCATTACGGTACGAGTAAAGTGACTTGCCGGTAACGAGACTGAACAAGGTATTGGGATACCGACGATCGAGTCTCGGGCAAGTAACGTACCGATTGACAAAGGGAATTGTATACAGGGTTTGATCGAATCCTCGACATCGTGGTTCATCCGATGACAACATCGAGAAGCATGTGGGAGCCAACATGGGTATCCAGATCCTGCTGTTGGTTATTGACCGGAGAACGTCTCGGTCATGTCTACATGTCTCCCGAACCCGTAGGGTCTACACACTTAAGGTTCGTTGACGCTAGGGTTATAAAGGAAGTTTGTATGTGGTTACCGAATGTTGTTCGGAGTCCCGGATGAGATCCCGGACGTCACGAGGAGTTCCGGAATGGTCCGGAGGTAAAGATTTATATATGGGAAGTCCTATTTTGGCCACCGGAAAATGTTCAGGATTTTCGGTATTGTACCGGGAAGGTTCTAGAAGGTTCCGGAGTGGGGCCCACCTGCATGGGGGGACCCACATGAACGTGAGTAGTGGGGAAAGGCCCCACACCCCTGGTCAAGGCGCACCAAGATCCCCCCTTAGAAGGAATAAGATCATATCCCGAAGGGATAAGATCAAGATCCCTAAAAAGGGGGGATAACAATCGGTGGGGAAGGAAATGATGGGATTTCTTTCCTCCCACCTTGGCCAACGCCCCAATGGACTTGGAGGGCAAGAAACCAGCCCCTCCACCCCTTTATATAGTGGGGAGGCGCATGGGAGCTTAACACAAGCCAAGGCGCAGCACCTCCCCTCCCCAACACCTCTCCTCCTCCGTATATGCTTGGCGAAGCCCTGTCGGAGTACTGCTGCACCAACTACACCACGCCGTCGTGCTGCCGTTGGAGCAATCTTCCTCAATCTCTCCTTCCCCCTTGCTGGATCAACAAGGAGGAGACGTCTCTCGTCCCGTACGTGTGTTGAACGCGGAGGTGCTGTCCATTCAGCACTTGGACATCGGTGATCCGAATCACGTTCGAGTACGACTCCATCATCACCATCCCCTTGGCTAGCTTCCACTCGTGATCTACAAGTGGTATGTAGATGCAAACTCTCTCCCTTGACTCGTTGCTTAGATGAACTCATAGATGGATCTTGGTGAAACCGTAGGAAATTTTTTAATTTTCTGCAACGTTCCACAACAATGGGGCCAAAGGATGCGGCCGTGCGCTGGGCGCACGGCCCGCATCCCAGGACAGGCCCAGACACGACCCCATCACCCTACCCAAACGGACAGAATCCGGGCAAAACGGACGTCCGTTTGGGGTCGCGCGGTGGAGTTGGCCTTACCACAGCGCAACACTGGAGTGGAGCATGTAGCCCTATTGGCGCGCTGGTGCTAGTATACGTTGTCATGTTGCCACGACCGATGAACAGCGGGCTAATCAAAATGCGAGCTTGCTTGTACTCTAGCTAATGTAATGCCACCGTATCGCACCATGCCGCCACCGCATTGCTTCGCGGTGTTCTTTCTCCCTTCGAAACAAGGCAAGGCTTTGCTACGTCTTACAAAAAATAGTAACTGAGAGTAAGTTGCATAAACTACCACTTTAAGGGTTAGGTTTGCAAAAAACACTAGGATACAGATTCGCTGCAGAAAGCATCACGTCTAGCGTAATTGTTTTGCAAAAACCACTAATCAACAGATAGGGCCGTGTTACTCCAGGCTGTCCCGACAGCCAGCAGACGACGTTAGATGGCGCCGTTAAGTCTCGTCTTTAGTCATCCCCACATCCATCTCTTTTCCCCCATTCTTCTCCCCCCCCTCGCTCCCGCCGCTGTCGCCCTTCCCCATTCTTCTTCCCCCTCCCCCTTGCCCCCTCGCTCCCGCTGCCCCTCGCACTGCAGAGATGCGTAGTCCGGCGAAAGGTGGAGTTGCTGGTGGTGGCGCTCCGCCCGGCAGCGCCGCACGCATCGTAGGTAGTGGAGGAGGACCCGCAGTGGATCCAGGTGAGCTTTGAGGGAGCTTGAACCCTAGCAAGCCGACAGAGGAAGAGGAGGAGGACCCGTAGTATTCGATGGAATACCGGGCGGCCAGAGCATTCGTCGCGGCGGTGACGGCCAATCCGACGGGAAGCCAACACATTGGGTCATCCTATGGCGGCGTATAGTGAGATCCACTTTTCTTTGCTCTTCCCTTCTCGTTCTCCATTCAATTGCGTTGCTAGGGTACTCCTAGGGTTAGGGTTCATAATGCTCTATCCTATTAGATGGAGTACAAGTGTCAGATGCTGTGATTTTGTTGTCATGTGCCCTAGGGTTGACATTATTTAGATTAGTTCAGATGTTGTGCTTTGTTTGTCTTGTGCCCTAGGGTTGACATTTTTAGATTAGTTCAGATGTTGTGCTTTGTTTGTCCTGTGCCCTAGGGTTGACATTTTTAGATTAGTTGATTTTAGAAACAAGTTGATTTAGTTGATTTAAGGTGATGTGTTATTCAGCTTATTTTAGGTACACTGTTAATTGGACATTTGATTAATTGAGTTATCCTGTTATCTGCTTCATAAGTGACAAAGCATTGTATTAGTGCACTAACATGAGCTGTTTCACTAGTGTTATTCAGTTTTAATTAAGCACTTATACTGCTATGTATTTTATATTATTTGCAGTCTGGATGATGAGGTTTGGGAATTGAGGATGCATTTCCATGACAGAGACAAAATTGAGAGATCTATGATGATGTTAGACATAACATTTTACAACCTAGTAGCATTAATAGAAACAGAAGGTTACAGATTTAAAGATTACATGTACTATGTCAGGGATCCTGGGCTAGGGATAGAAGGAATGGAAGAAATAGATGATGATGACAAGCTTGAGGAAATTCTAGACAATATAGCATTGCAAAATCAGAAGATATTGAATGTGAAAGTTGTTAGGGCCAGTTCTCCCAATGCTGCAAGTATAAACACTAGCTCCAATGTTATTGAGCAGCAAATCCCTCTAGAAGAAATTGGAGAGCCTAAACTGTATCAGATAGATGAAGAAGGAGTGATGTTCAGTGCACCAAATGTGCATGTAGCAGTAGCAAGTTCAGAAGCAGCAGAAGTGGAGCCAATGCCCATACAGTTTCAAACACAACATATCACAAACAATTTGGAGGAGCAACTTGCTTTAGGTTATGTACAAGTGGAAGAAAATCTTGTATACAATTCAGGGGAGCAAATGGAAATTGAAAAGGTTATGGAGGAGACAAGGAGGAAGGAAATTGAAATGTTTAGGAAGAATAAGAAAAATAAAGAGAAGGATACTTCTTTGAAGAGAAAAGCTGCAGTGATGGATAATGAGGAGGACAGTGATGATGATAATTTGGAAGAATATGGTGATATCCTTGCTAGGCTTGAGGAGATGAAAAGACAGAGGGAAGATCCACTCCTTCATTTTCAAGGGGACACAGATGTTGAGTAAATGTATGAGACAGAGGAGGAGGAGGATGCACTGTATGAGCCTGAAAGTGAAGAAGAAGATGCAGAGGAGGAAGAGGAGGAGGAAGTGGAGGAAGAGGAACAAGAGGAGCAGGTAGGGCAAGATGGAAAGAAGAAGAAAAAGGAGAAGAAACACAGAAAAGTCCCAACAAGTAGATCACATGCAAGTGTAGAGGAGTTGTTTGAGGAGGACTGGATACCATCATCTGATGAAGACATGAAAGCAATGGACTTGGGTGTGGAAGATGACGATGGTGCAGAGGCATTGGCATATGTTTTGCCCAATGGCAGGAAAAGCAGAGCTAAGAAGATGAAGAAAAGGTTATGGTATAATGAGAAGAGAGCTCACCCATATGAGCAATTTGTGAAGCATCTTTGCTTCATTGATGTGTACCATTTCAGGAACGCACTCCAAACAATGCACATTGCACAAAACAGGAACTATGAGTACCATAGAAATTGCAGTCACAGGGTTATAGCACAATGCATAGATGAGACATGCCCTTTTTATGTAGCAGCTTCTCAGATTGCAACTGAGAAGACATTTACCATAAGGAAGCAGTATTTGGTGCACACTTGCCCTTCTGTGTCAGAGAACACAAAAGTTACTGCTAAGTGGGTTACAAAATTTTATGAGGAAGCAATCAGAAATGACCCATGCACAACAATCACTACTATAATTAACACTGCAAAGAGCAAGTATGGAGTGGAAATATCAACCCACATGGCATACAGGGCTAAGAAGGCAGCAAAGAATGTTGTGCTAGGAGATCAGAAGGCCCAGTACACCAGTATTAGGGATTATTTGCAGGTTGTGTTAGATACTAATCCAGGTTCAAGGTGTATAGTGTCAACAAGACATCTGAGGGAGCATCCAAGCAAAAACCCTAGGTTTCATGCATTATTCTTTTGCCTAAATGGATGCAAAGAAGGGTTTCTTAGAGGCTGCAGACCATTCATAGGTAATTCCTTGGTATAGGTCTAATGTGTTTTTGCCTAATGTGTGTTTTCAACTAGGTCTAATGTGTGTTTGCCTAATGTGTGTTTGCCTAATGTGTGTTTGCAACTTGTTAACTTGATATAGGTCCGGATGGATGCTTCATAAAGCTCACTACTGGTCAACAGATCCTTGCTGCTACTGGAAGAGATGGGACAATAATATATTTCCCATTGCTTTTGGAATTGTTGATAAGGAGGACACAGATTCCTGGACTTGGTTTCTGTATCAGCTGAGGGTAGCACTAGGTGGCCAATCTGGGAAGTTTGGTAACTACACAATAATTTCTGATAGGCAGAAGGTAATGAAATCCACTTGTGCTAGTTTTCATTTAGTTCTTTCTAGTAGTTACTTGCATTTAGGTGTAGTTACTTTCTGTACACAATCATTTAGTTTTCATTTAGTTCTTTATAGTAGTTACTTTCATATAGATGTAGTCACTAAGTTAGTCACTAAGCTTTAGTTAAATTCACACAGGGCCTGCTTAAAGCCATAAACAGAGTCTTTCTCAATTGTCCACAAAGGTCTTGCCTTACACATTTATCAGAACTTTCAAAATGCTGGGTTTAGAGGGCCAGAATTAAAGAAATACATAGATGAAGCAAGTTACTCATACACTGAACATGGTTATAATGTTGCAATGGATGAGTTGAAGAGAGAGTGTGAGGCAGGATGGGCTTGGCTTAGTAAAATCCCAAAGCACACTTGGGCCAGACATGCCATGGACACAAATTGCAAAACAGGTTTAGTAGTTAACAACATAAGTGAGGTTTTCAACAAGTGGGTTCTAGATGTCAGGGCTAAGCCAATAAGGATCATGGTTGATGGAATTAGAACAAAGTTAATGGTCAAGTTTAATGCAAATAGAACCAAGACTCTGAGTGTCAGATGGGAGATTTGTCCAACATATGCAGAGAAATTGGAGGAAGCAAAGAAGTGGTCTAGAAACTACCAATCATTGATGGCTGGCCCCAACCTTTACCAAGTTACTAGTGGGGAGAAAACATATGCTGTCAACCTAGCACATAGGACTTGTGGGTGTGAGAAGTGGGATATGACATCAGTTCCTTGCAATCATGATGTTTCTGCTATACACAAGGCTAAGCTTCAGCCAGAGGACTTTGTTCATGATTTCTTCAAAAAACCTATGTACCTAGCAGCTTATAGTCCTATAATATATCCTGTACCTGGCCCTGCCATGTGGCCAAGGACAGATAGTTTGGACATTGAGCCTCATGTTTTCAACGAGCACAAGGGCATAGCACAGACTAAGAGGAGAAAGGGCTAATTTGAGAAGCCAGCTCCCAAAGACACTTCAAGGATGGCCTCAATTACCTGCTCCAACTGTAATAAGGTGGGCCATAGGTACACCAATTGCCATGATGCTCTCAAGCCCGCACTTGCTATGAGAAAAAACAAACATCAGGTAACCACTCTACTAATAGTAGGACTAAATTTGTTCTTACTTTGTTACTTACTAATATTAAACTACTTGTTTCATTGCAGCGCACCAGCTCTTACCCACCTGATAGTAGAAGTACACCAACACCTGCAAGGACTGCAGCCTCTGCTGCTGCCACTGCTGGTGGATCATCAAGGAGGGCAACATCTGCTGCCAGTAGACCAGCTCCAGCAAGGAGGGAAACATCTGTTGCTGCTATTAATACCACATTAGCTAGGAGGCCAACTAGATTAGCTGCTGCTAGTGCACCAGCTGCTCCCAAGGGTAAGGCAGCAGCCAGTAAATCTTCATCAGCTGCTCCCAAGAGTAAGGCACCAGCTGCTCCCAAGGGTAAGGCACCAGCAACCAGATCTTCAGCAGCGGCTGCAAGGGGACCAAGGTTATCTTTCATGCCTCCAATACCAACTGATGGTTCCCAGAGAGTCAGGAGGCCCAGGAACAGAATGAAGGGATACTTGACTGCCTCTAGTGCAGAATGGTGACAATGTTGTCTTGATGCTGTATCAAACTATAGCACTTTGGTTGTGTTGTGTGAAACTATGTTGTGTTGGTACTATTCTACTACTCCAGTTATGATCCTTCTGTCAAACTTTGGAATTCTAGCAGTCCTGTGATGATCAATTGATGTAGTGCTACTACAATTTTAAACCTTGTGTCAAACTGTGGCATTCTAGTAGTACTGTGATACTCTTGTGATGATGGTGATGGTGCTACTTGACCCTACTTGATGCCTTGATGTCGATAAAAAGCCAAAAACCCTAACTTGACCCATCTTGATACCTCGGCGTTGACAAAAAGCCAAAAACCCTAACTTGACCCTACTTGAAGCCTCGGCGTCGATAAAAAGCCAAAAACCCTAGCTTGACCCTACTCGAAGCCTCGACGTCGACAAAAAGCCAAAAAACCTCACTTGACCCTACTTGAATCCTCGGCGTCGACAAAAAAAACAAAAAAACATCACTTGCCCTACTTAACTCACAATCATCAGTTGAACAGAAACATACTAAAGCCAAAATCATCAATTGCAAACATCTTACTTAAGATAACATTAACCAGCTCTAAATACCACCACATTCAGCACTAGTTCAAATCCATACATAATCGTAGCTTGGCATTCAACACTAGTTCAAATACCACCACTTTTAGCACTAGTTCAAATTGAAACATCTTACTTAAGATTACATATCCATAGTTCAGGAGTACTCATAGTTAATAGAATTTAAAGTACTATCATTATAGCTAATGCCAAACCACACCCTGCAAAAGGTCAGCAAATGCCAAATGATATTACCCATTCTTCTCTTGCACTGCTTATCCATTTATGATGGCCTTGATCCCCTCCAGCTTCACATTGCTCTCAACTGTCTTCTTGAGCTCATCAATGTGGATCTGCAAATTCTTCCTCTCTTCAGCTAGCTTCAACTTCATGTTCCTAATGATAGTAGCCTGAGCATCTGCTATGTTCTTCACAGTGTCATACTTCTCCTGCAACTTGGTGGTTTCAGCATCTTTCCTTTGTATCACTGCCCTCTGCTCCTGGGCATCCATAAGTGCATTGACATCTTCAACCAACTTCTCATAGGCTGCCTGGAGTTTCTTCTTCTCTTCTGTCAGGTCATGAACAACAAATGAATGCATCAGACATTCCTCAGTCCTGTCTATCTTAGTCTGTTCATACATAGACCATACTTGGACAGTGCATTCTCAAGGGTATTGGGCCAAGATGGATCAATCCATTCTACTAGTCCACAGTTTTTACCTTCCTGAGAAAACAATATTAACATAAAGAATTACATAACAGTGGCTTGCTTACAATGATAGGCTAGATTACTTTATACTAAAATTCAGATCATGCAAGCTAAAGATAGAATATTTAAACATGTCCTAAAGTAAACATCCTAAAGAAAAACAATGGTTTGCTCTAAAGTAAACAACTACTAAGTAAACAATATTGGTGTGCTAACCCATGAATCTTCTGTCCTAAAATAAGCTAACATGGCAGAGTTAAAAAAATGACCTAACTAAACAATGTTGCCAGATCCAGACTAAACAATGCTGGTGTGCTAACCCATGCATCTTCTGTCTTAAAATAAGCTAACCTGGCAGAGTTAACAAAATGACCTAACTAAACAGTGTTGCGAGAACCAGACTAAACGATGCTGGCAGAGTAAACAATTAACGAATCCACTGTCCAAACTTCATAATATAATACAATGCCTGCTGGAGTGCCACATTACATGTCCATGGCAAACAAATGACAGATCTGTTAAGTTAATCAACAACTTCCAATTAGTTAAGTTGGAACCATACCTTCTCTGCACAACAAAGAAACCTCCTGCCAGTGTGAATCCCTTCGAAAGCAACATGCCTTTCTGCTGCTTCCCGTGTCCATGGCACAAAACATACATATCTGTCTTAGGGCCCTTGAAATCTGAGTCTTTGGTGCTAGCAGGAACCTAGAGTGCAAAGGAATGATAGAGATTTGGTCCATTGTTTGAAAAGAAGCTCATTCGAGAAAGCCCCAAACATCAAACCCTAACCCTAACTATGAGAACTGACCTTAATGGTGCCGTCCTTGGAAGCTGAGCTCATGTACTCCACGGTGTGCTTGATGCTATCTGACCCATCACTCCACGACACCATGGCGCTGCGGTGGCGGGGCGGCGCTGCGGCGACGGATGCGGCGACGAAGAACAGTGCGAGAGCGAGAGATGCACGAGCGAGGAGTGAGCAAGCAGAGTGGAAAAGTGGCAATGGTTCACGCTTTAGAGTTTAGACTGCTAGGACCGAACGACAGCGATGGCGCCATCTAACGCCGTCTACCGGCTGTCGGGACAGCCTGGAGTGCCACGTAGGTGAAAACGGGCCTGACCTGTCATAAACTCACATAACATGGCCCGATCCGCCGATCTGTGGTTTTTGCAAAACAATTACGCTAGACGTGGTGCTTTCTGTAGCGAATCTGTATCCTAGTGTTTCTCGCAAACCTAGCCCTCAAAGTGGTGGTTTTATGCAATTTACTCAGTAACTGAGGGCCCCAATATCCGGACCTTCGGATCGGTTTGTACGAATACTTTTAGCCATCTAACACCGATCATCAAAATTGGTCGGACCGATTCAGACATCCAAATCCCACAAATTGAGGGACCTCTGAGGAGTTCGGACGTCTGCCATGTCGGACTTCAACACCTCGGACACACCCTTAAAAACCTCTCCGCTCCGCTTGACTGTCTGGTTCTAGAATGGTAGAACCTACACGCATTCACACAACTTGATTGGTCGTCCGCCTAACCCGCATTCATGTTGGCACACCACCCGAGAGCTGTACTCTGGGTGCTCCTATTCAACTTTTGCCGTTTCTCCAGCCTAACTATTTAAAGTTAGTCTGGTACCCTCCAAAATAGCACCTCCAAGCCCATTCGATCTCCCTAGTCAGTCCATCGTCCACCTTCCGAACCCTAGTTCGCATCCACCATCTGTTGCCATGGTCCACAAGAGGATCACTTGGTACAAGATGCTGACGCCATAGCGCCACATCAAGCTCGCATCAGACGTATGCGGCTCACACGCCCGACGCCTGGCCCACATTATGGCCGGCCAACCTCTGAGCTCAAGTTGGGCATAAAACCCAAAGCCTGAACCCGAAATACCTTATCACTACATTGGGTGACAGTTTTGAAAACCCGAATTCTATTTGGAAATTCGGGTAGGAAGCCATATACCCCGAATATTTTGGCAGCTAAGTAAAAAAATACATGACAGCGCACGCGTAGAGAAGCCCCCGCAAAACCTAGGTTGCATTGTGTCCCAACTACCCAACACCAATCCCCCAAATCCCATTGCCACAACACCCGCCACCGGCCTCTCGACCTCCTTCTCAGTCCTTCAATTGTTTGCCCCACAAGGACGAGCGCTCCATCTTTTTCTACGTGTCAACGTTCTACAGATACACATCCAGTTCCCCCAATCGCACAATATACTCATTTCCCTTCCATTGTTATGTACTGAGCAATCGGGAATTACCTGAACCCAAATTTCCAGGTACCCGAATTGTCGAGTATAAGTAAATCATAAAAATTCCAAATGTCATTTTTGAAAACCCAAAATTTGTATGATTATTTATCTATAGGGTTCTTGAAAAGTAAAAGCAGAAATAAAAGAGAATCTTAATTCCTTCTCTTGGTTTTTTTCCTAGTTTATTGTTGTTAGTATTTTGCTTCTGGTTTGGACCTGCTTTATTTTCTTTTCATATAGTGAGTTTGCTTTTATTAGTATTGGAAAAATGAGGCGTGTTTTCTGGAATGTGAGAGGGTTAGGACAAGATCCTTAGAAAAGGTATGTGAGGGAGATGATCTTTGATCATAAGCTGGATTTTGGTGGTTTGTTGGAATCTATTAAACGTAATTTTCTCTAAAATTGAATTGCACTCTTTAAGTTGTGGGAGAAAATTCGAGTGGCATTGGAACCCACCCAAAGGTAGATCTATTGGGATTCTGGTAGGTACCAACAAATATAATTTTGATATAATTTAGGTTGAACATGGGGAATATTTCTTGAGGGTGTTGGTCTATGATTACTGTTCTAAATTCAATTGGAATTTGGTTCTTGTATATGGTGATGCCCAAAATCAGGGAACTAGTTTTCTAGCTGAATTAGCTAGATTGCATCAGCATAACCCTTGACCTTGTCTTGCAGGGGGACTTCAACATAATTAGAAGTTAATCTAAAAAAAATTAAACCTACTAATCCTAATCAATGGTGTTCTGTCTTCAATACCCTCATTGAGAATGTTGGTTTATGAGAGTTGCCTTTGAATGGGAGAAAATATACATGGGCTAAAAAAATTCATGACCCCACATGTGAAAAACTTGACAGAGTTCTTTCCTTCCCTGATTGGGCCGTAAAATATCCTTTGTCAATTCTTCAGCCTTCGCTAGAGAAATATCTGACCATACTCCTTTGTTCCTGGATATAGGGGAGCATAGCAAGAGTGAACCCGTCTTCAGATATGAAAATTCTTGGGCTTTGAGGGATGCTTTTAAAGAATTTATATGTTAAACTTGGAATGAAACTTATAATGGGGATAATTTGGAACAATGGCAATTGAGGTTAGGAATTTGAGGAGAAAATGAAAGGGTGGAACAAAAATGTGAATGCTTGGTATGGGAAAATTAAGCTAGAGATTACCAATAAACTTGATGCCATATATCAAAATGCTGAGATATATGGGCTCTCTGCTTTTGATAGAAATGAACAAAAAGAGATCAGAGATCAGTTGGGCAGACTGTTAAAGCAAGAAGAGTTGAAATGGATTCAAAGGTATAAAGAAAAAAAGATTAAAGATGGAGATGAGAATACCAGATATTATCCTTCAAAAATAAACTGTAGAAGAAGAAAAACGGAATTATTTCTCTAGAAAAAGATGAAGGAGTGGTTGAAGGAGAAGAACAACTGATGATATATATCACCAATTTTTTAAAAATATTTTTTAACATCCCGACGAATCTAATATTTCATTAGCACATCAGGATATGCCAAAAATCCTGTGGAAATAGCCGAGGAACTAATTGAACCTTTTACTTTGAAGAAAATTCATGATGTGTTCTTTGGGATGGAAAAAAACAAGAGCCGAAGGCCTAATGGGTTTCCAGCAGATTTCTACCAAGAATTTTGGGATGTAGTTAAATGGGATTTGAAAGCCTTAGTTTACGATTTTTGCTAAGGGGGACTTTGGATATTTCTAGGCCGAATTATGGGATCATTACTCCGGTGCCTAAACCTGTTGATGCTAAACAAATTCAAAAGCTTAGACCCTTTTTCCTACTAAATGTTAGTTTCAAATTATTACTAAAGTTCTTATGGATAGACTTAATAAAGTGGCTTCCCAAGTTATCTCCTCCAATCAAACCGCCTTTATCAAGGGAGGTACATCATGGAAGGGGCTGGTGTGCCGCATGAATCCATCAATTCCATCCATGTGAGAAAACAAAGTGAAATTTTGTTTAAAGTTGATTTTGGGACAAGATTAAGTGGCATTTTGTCATTAAAATGCTGAAAATGAAGGGGTTCCCAAAAAAATGGTGTGACTAGGTTATGATGACCATGAGGGGAGGAAATGTTGGAGTTAGGGTTAATGATAAAATTGGACCCTATTTCAAAACTCATAAAGTACTTATGCAGGGAGATGCTCTATCCCCTCTGCTCTTTAACCTTGTTGTTTATGCTCTTGATTTAATTATGGACAATGCTAGTGTCAATGGCTTTGTGAAGGCAATGTTAGGGGACAATTTAGATAGAAGTGTTAATATGTGGCAATATGTTGCTAATACTATCTTACTTCTTCATGATGATGTTGATAGTGCAAAAAAAATCTTAAATTCACTATGTGTGCTTTTGAGTTAATGTATGGACCTAAGATCAATTTTTACAAAAGTGAGATTTTCCTATTTGGGCGGGCCATAGGCAAGAGAGACACGTAACAGGAGGAATTGCCCATGGAGTATTTAGGAATGCATGTGTCTGATAGTAGAATCAGAAATAAACATTGGGGTGTGGTTGGTAAGAATGAAAAAAGGTGTAGCTGTTGGAAGGGCAGGCTGTTGGGTTCTAGAGAATTACTCTTTTTCTGGCATGCTTGACTAACATATATACCTCTTTTATGATGTATTTTTATCCCATACCTACTGGTTTTCTCAAAAAGCTAATTTTTATAGAGCTAGACTTGTCTAACAGGAGGATGAAGATAAGAAGAAATATCATTTAGTAAATTGGAAGACCTGTTGTGAACCCAAAGATTTTGGGGGCTTGGGGATTCTTAACTTGGATCTCATGAACAAGGCTCTACTTGCTAAATTGTTTTGGAAACCACAAAATGAAACTGGAGTTTGGCAAAATGAGTTGTTGGGTAAGTATATATGTACCTGATGGGTGCATTCCAGGGCCAAACCAAGAACATGTGATTCCCAGTTTTGGGTTAGCCTGTTGAAAGTCAAAGACTTATTTTACAAATTTGCAAAAAAGAAACTAGGATATGGTCATAACACTAGATTTTTTGAGGACATTTGGGTGGAGGATAAGCCACTTAGAGATGAATGTCCAGACTTTATTTACGATGTTTTGATCATAACATCACTGTAGTTAAAGCTTTGCAGAAAGGATGGACATGGTTCAGTTTTAGGAGAACCTTGTATGGTGAAACTTTGGAATAATTTGAAAGCTAGATGTGAGGAGGTGGAAATGGGGGTTGGGAAAGACAGAGTGATTGCACATGATTGTAAATTTCCATAGGGATTCTTGTGAAAAAATAAATTCCTTGCGAAAATTAAAGTTTTTATGTGGTTGGTTAATAAAAAAAGTATTCTTACTAATGTCTCTCTACTTAAAAGGGGGTGTAAAGGTGATAAACGGTGTGTTTTGTCGTGAAGATGAAACCATTGATCATCTATTTTTTGGGTGTTCTGCCGCTTCTTTGATGTGGAGTTTGATTAAATGTGCATTTGGTTTGAAAAGTATTTGCGCCACTCTAAATGTTTGTCTTGGAAATTGGCTCGGGAGTTTCACTAAGAATGACAAAAAAGCTGGTGCTTGTTGGGGTTGCAGCTTTGTTTTGGATTCTTTGAAAATGTAGAAAGCTGTCATTTTTTAGCATAATTCTTACAATGATCATATGCCTCTTGTTAAGCTGATGCGCTACTGCATCGTTGGATTGTCTATATTGTAGATAAAGGCAACAAGCAAAGAGGTGATGGAGCTGGGAGCAATGGTGCTCGAACGAGTAGCAAACGAAGTTTGCAAGTGTTCACAAGGATGGCGATATGTGTTGCGTATTGATGGTTGAAGACTGTTTCTCCTCATGCTGCTACCTGATCGAGCTACTTTGGTGTTCTCTGTAGGTTGTCTCTCTAGTGTTGTGTTGTGTTTGTATCTTTGTAATAGGCTTGAAGTTTTGTGTGGTGTTTGGGTTGAGTCCCTGCATGTTCCTAGTTTGCTATGTAATTGTCTTAGACTTGGAGAATTTGGTTTCTACCCACTTCTCGGTCTTCTACACTTGTACAGGGATTCTGGAAGAGGAGATAGCGTTGGTAGTTTGCGTTGCGTTGCTAGTAGCATTTGGTAGTTTGTAGTCGGTTCTAAGGGCATATCCAAAGGAGACCCTCAAAGCTCTGGTATATGTCCGGGTTGTAGTGTCTGGACCGTTTGAGTCAACTTTTGTCATTCAGTGAGTATCCCATAGGTCCAGACGTGGTCCGGACGTCGGTTTTCTGGCAAATCCGAGACGTGGGGGAGCTATAATGGTGTCCGGACATCTACTTACCAACAAAAAACCACCATGTGGTCCTCCTCTCTTTTCCCTTTCCATATATGCATGGTCCCCTCTCCTCTCCCTCCTTCCAACCGAAAATATAAGTATCAATTCGTGAAAAAGGTTCGATGGCTCTTTCCCGCATCATGTCCGCGGACCACGTGTGGACATATACCAGAGCCATTTGCAGGCCAGCTTTGGAGATGCCCTAAGACCATATGGTTTCTTTTTTCTTTTCTTTTTTGCGGAAAAAACTTTCGGTCTATTCATCAACTATCAAGGCAGTACAAAGAACACTAGAAGTAAAAGATTACATCCAGGTCCGTAGACCACCTAGTAGCGACTACAAGCACTAGAGTGAGCCGAAGGCGCGCCTCCGCCATCACCCTTCCATCACCGAAGCAGGGCAAACCTTGTGGTAGTAGACAGACACAGTCGTCGTGCTAAGGCCCAATAGGACCAGCACGCCAGAACAGTAGCCACCGCCGATGAAGATAAGTGTAGATCGAAAGGATCAGACCTGAAGACGCATGAACACATACGAACGAAGACCGGATCCCGCAAGATCCATCGAAGACAAATCTCCGCACCACCTCTAATGATGAGACCATATGGTTTCTATTAATGAAAATTGGAAGGGGTGGCCCTTCTTTTGTTCAAAAAATATAAAGGTTGCTATTCAAGTTTTCTGAAGTTGCAATATTTTCCGGAAGAAGACCAAAGCTATTTCATTAGCAAACGTCACACGTGTAGAGCACTCGACCATGTTAGCCAAAATAAATGTTTCAAAATTGTTTGATTTTTCATCATAAAACTAAAATGCGTCCCAAAAGACCGCGTCGCCTGCACTCCCCCGTTGCTACTCATCATCATCATCAAGCAGGAGACAGGAGGGAGAAGGCTGTCGTGTCCGTACGCGCGGGCGGCAGGCATCCTGCGGCCCCTGCCGTGCGTGCGCTGTCGCCGGCGTGGACCCGTACGCCGGACAGATATTAAGAATCCGGTGCCTCGTTCCACCGGCTCGGCTCGTCCCTGGCCTCACAAATATCCGAGTAAACCCGCACCACGACTATTCCAACGAATCGAGATCACCCCGGGCGCGGCGCACACGTAGGCGCCAGCATACTTTAGCGGCCCAGCCCGCGGCGAGCAGCGCTCCACGTCGGCCTGGCATCGCGTCGTTGTTCGCGCGTGCACGCCATGGCCGAGAGCCGCCTGCCCGCGTACGCGCGGGCCGCCGCTGACGGGCCGGAGACGCTCCCGATCGGCCAATGCTACGTACGTGCCCTTCGTGTCCGGCGAGCTTTGCTTGCCTGCCTGCGCTACTCGCCGACCGGAATGTACGGCGACCCGTCACGCCGGCAGGCAAGGTGGCGGTGGGGCCCACCGGTAAGTGACCCGAGAGGAGGCGTGTGTTTGTTCAGCTTTGCTTGTGGGCCCGTCGATTGGCTAGCCGTAACCGGACGGCCCTTCTGTAATGAGAGGGTCACCGGAATGGTACCAGACAGGCAGACACTATCTCTTCGTCTGATTGATATAGAAGGAAAAAAAAACTATGCTAATGAAATTATATTTGCATGGCCAGGAGCGGTCGTGTCTGTTATGCCCGTCCGGCCGGCGTCATTTTCCGTTGGCCAGACGCCACGCAGGTTTGCAATTGTGGGCAAAAGTTGTTGCGCCCACTCCGAAAGCTTTGGACCGTCGACACTGCACCTAGCTAGGAGTATAGCTTAACCCACACTTTTTTAAAAAAAAGAACCTTTGAGAGAATTCGTAGGATTTCTTTTCTATGTTGTTGGTTGTTTGATTTATAGGATTGAATCATATAGTAATTTTTCTTAAGGATTTCTTTGTATTATTTTTCATAGGATTTCTAGCATTCACCCAAACCTCCCTAAGAGAATTATTTATTTTTGCAATGATGCAATTAAACAACCCAAAAGTTTATAGGATTGAGATGACACTAATGTTTCAATCCTGTTCCTTTTCTATTCCCGTGTTTTTAGAATCCTGCGAGAGGTGGAATGCAAATACTCCTTTGAAAGGTAACCACGTCGGTGCATACTCATAAGCGACGGTGCTAGAGAATAGATATGGGGCAGTAGAACTACAAGCACCATAGCTCACATAGGGGGAGGTAGCAGTAACTATCGTTAAGGTCTAAGGGCATGTACAATGGTTCTATCTTAAGAGTGCCACGTAGGATAAATGATGAGGTGGAGGAGAGAAAAATCATAAGAGAAGGCTTGTCTTCTCTTATTTAAGAGAAGACAAGAGATGATCTCTTAGCATAATTTGTCTCACCATGTTTTTAGGAACAGTTAATTATTGAAGATAAGACTAAGAGATGACCCATTGTAAACATACTTTCTTGTCATCTCTAATTTACATGCAAAACTTAAGATAAGACCATCTTATCAACCATTGTACATGCCCTAAATAGTCAACAAATGGCCGTTATTTTGCAAAAACAATAAATATTACACATCCATTAACTTAAAGTCAACTTTACGAGAACCACAATCATCACACATTTGACAACTTGAACCAATTGGCTTAAAAATAGTTCTCGATAACCTATCCACCTTCATGTCTACACAATCGTAATTGGACAAAATATCTTCTATTTTTTACATACAATCGTAATTTCCATTTCTACAATTTTGAAAATAAATATAAATTAAGTAAAGAATGAGCTGTGCATCTTGGAATAAAAACTCGCCATAGGCCTCAGTGTGCTTAACTTGGAGGCCGGACTGTTAGACAAATTTGACGGCCGCTAGGAGAATTTAGTGTATGGATTCGCCGACCAGTCTAACAACATTGCACCACGACGTCGAGTGTCTCATCCTGTTCTGCAAACAAAACCCTCCATAACAGCACGTGTCTCACATTCTTCTCCAAGATCATCGCCAAACAACGCACGAGTCCCCTCACTAGATATTTCTCTAGTCGGAGCATAACCTACACCCTCCCAGCCATTCCGGGCCTTCACAAAGATTTAAAATATGGACTCTGGAGTTACCTTTTTGATGAAATCATTAAGACTTCGTGCGTAGTATCATACTCCCTTCGTTTTGAAATATAAGTCTTTTTAGAGATTTCAACAAATGACTACATACGGAGCAAAATGAATGAATCTACACTCTAAAATATATCTACATACACCCGTATATTATAGTCCGTTTGAAATGTCTAAAAAAACTTATATTTAGGAACGGAGGGAGTATGATGCGTATGTAATTGAAGGATCCCACCCACGTGGCTTTTCATATGACTCAAATCCTCTATAACACTGAGCACCTTAGTTTTAAAGAGCCTACATTCAATTGAGGTCTTTAATTAGAATTGGTCATCCGATTTTGATCGAGTCAACAATTTCTTAAAGTTCTCTCATTCAATTCTTTTATACCATACACTATGCTTCCTATTTTTCAAGGCATCATAACTAACTGAGGTATTCAATTTAAATTGGGTCAACGAATTTTGACCTGGTCAACACTTTCTCAAGCTATTCCACTCAATTATGTTGATTCAATATGTTCTCTAATTTTGAAACTCTTTCATTCACTTAACGCTTCGTTTGGATGTTCATATTCAGGCCTAGTATTGGGCATTGACATTCATCTGGGCCGAATATCCTCAATACCACCGTTTGGGTGACCTTGGCATTCAACCGTGGCATTCGGGCTCGATATCGAGCGACCCGTCGCTAACGCAAAAATCCCCTGGCCCAATTCGGAGGGTCTGTGTCGGTGTCAAAACCGGCGGATCTCGGGTAGGGGATCCCGAACTGTGCGTCTAGGCGGATGGTAACAGGAGACAAGGGACACGATGTTTTTACCCAGGTTCGGGCCCTCTCGATGGAGGTAAAACCCTACTCCTGCTTGATTAATATTGATGATATGGGTAGTACAAGAGTAGATCTACCACGAGATCGAAGTGGCTAAACCCTAGAATCTAGCCTATGGTATGATTGTTGTTCGTCCTACGGACTAAAACTCTCCGGTTTATATAGACAAAGGAGAGGGCTAGGGTTACACAGAGTCGGTTACAATGGGAGGAGATCTTCATATCGTATCGCCAAGGAAAGTCCCATCCGGACACGGGACAGAGTCTTCAATCTTGTATCTTCATAGTCTGGGAGTCCGGCCAAAGGTCATAGTCCGGCCATCCGGACACCCCCTAATCCAGGACTCCCTCAGTAGCCCCTGAACTAGGGTTCAATGACGACGAGTCCGACGCGCAAGTTGTCTTCGACATTGCAAGGCGGGTTCCTCCTCCGAATATTTCATAGAAGATGTTGAACACCAGGGTAGTGTCCGACTCTGCAAAATAAGTTCCACATTCCTTCATAGAGAGAATAATATTTGTATTAATCGGATCTGCTGACGTATTCCGTGGCGTGACATCATGCCACAGCCAGGCTCTTTATTTATTTCATTGTTCCACCTCAGCGCGTTCAGCGAGGCGGTTTCCTTGGCACGTCTTGTCGAAGCAGAGATCGTGTCCCCTTATTCCGGGATTCTCATCAATACGGGTGTGGGTAACCCAACCGTGACTTAGGTATGACTCCCTGATTAAAAGCGAGTCTCAAACGGTTACGGGGAGGGCTCTTGGTATTCACCTCCTTTATAAAGGAACCGAGGCCCGGCTCCCTTGTTCTTAAACCAATCAAATCCGCCCCTCGCTTCGAGTCCCAACACCCAAAGCTCTAGTTTTAGGCGCTTCGGACCTTCGAAGATGTCCGGCTTCGACCCTCAAGGACGGTGGATGCCTTCCTCCATTACGGAAGAAGATGTGCGAAAGCTGAGAGATGCCCGGTATCTAACCGGCGAAATCTCGCATAGGCTGCCTGCTCAAGGGCAGGCCATCCCCACTCCCCAGCCCGGTGAGAGCGTGGTGTTCGCATCTCACTTCCTTCGGGGGCTAAGCTTCCCGGTTGATCCCTTCATGAGGGGGATCATGTTTTATTACGGGCTGGAGTTCCACGACTTAGCTCCGGAGTCCATCATCCAAATCTCATCATTCATTGTCGTGTGTGAGGCCTTCCTCCATATCACTCCTCACTTCGGATTGTGGCTAAAAACCTTCAAGGTGGAACCGAAGATGATCGAGGGGCAGCACGCTGAGTGCGCAGGAGCTATAATAAGCAAGATGGCCGATGCTCCATGGCCCGAAGGCTCTTTTCAAGAGGAGCTCGGCTTATGGCAACGGGACTGGTTTTACATCACAGCCCCTAGGGGCACCACATGGGTGGCACCGCCTACTTTTCGCTCGGGTCCCCCACCACGGCTGGCATCATGGGTTAACGAAGGACTTATCTGGGGGCCGTCAAAAGACGTGCCCTTGCTGCAGGGCCGTATTCGAGATCTCCTAGAAAGAGATATCAATCTGACCGTGGTGGCGCAAGTCGTGGTGATTCGCCGCACACTGCCCTGCAAACGTCGACCTCTCCGCATGTGGGAATTCAATCCTGAGGGACCACGGGTCCTACAACACTTCATGGGAATGACGCCCATGGAGATGTACAAATTGTTCTTCGGATCACAAGCAAGGTGTCCGGATCTGTCCGAGGACGCTGGTCTGAGCTGCAACCGCCCAGATGCTAAAGTAAGTAGCTCCATATTTGCACATACCATCCATATTTTTATCAAATCTACCCTTTAGCAGAATTGCCCTTTGAACAGGAGTGGATAGCAAAGGCTAAGCTTATCAGGTGTCCAACCCCCTTGCCCGAGACCGCACCAAATCCTATGCTGACCAGGATGCTGGAGGCTGCGCCGTTGGCGGAGGGAGAAGGGGGGGGGGGACCAAGGAGCTACCGCCTCCACGAAGGAGGCCGTCAGGAAGGGAAGAATCAAAAATTCTCCCGACCAGGGAAAGAAAAGGACTGCCTCTGAAGACCCGGAGGTGATAACCTCAAAACGGGGAAAGAAATCTTCGTCAGAGGGTTCGGCACCGGTGGACACTTTAGCCGAATCGCCCCCTAAAGGGGACCCGCTCTCCCCCGAGACGTTAGTGAGGGGAGGGGTTCCATAATGAATCACATTCATGTTTTATTCCTGAGGAAAAATAACCAAAGCATTATCTTGCAGTTCGGATCTCAACCCTTCTCAGCAGAGCTCATCTTCAGGGGATCTTCGTCCAGAGATGATAGAGAGCGAAACGCCTCCCCTTGTTCCCCCGTCCTACGAGGCTGGCGACCCTGAGGTATCGTCCCGGAGGGCTTTTTCAAGTCCGGACCCTGGGAAAGGTCGTCAGACTAGTTCGGCACCCTCTTGCGCGCCGGCGGAGGTGCTGAAGGATCTGCTTGGTAGGGCGTCCATCTCAGAAGAACACCGTATGTTGATGGATACAGTGATTGGAAGGATTTCATCCGCAGAAAGCGGATTGTACGAAGCTGCCAGGAGTTTACTAACAGGCTTTGAGGTATGTAAAAAGGTGTACCTTTTGGTAGAGCCGCATATTAAATGTGCCTTGTATGAATGGTAGCCCCTGAGACTCTGTGCGTCGTCATGAATGATGGCGCACAGAGGATCATAATCCCAGGTATAATATGTCGCTTATTCCATGAAGGTGGCGAGGCGCTCGGTGGCTAGCCGGACTGGTGAATCTGCCGAACTAAAGCGGCAACTTGACGTGGCCGATGCCAATATCGTGCTTGTAAATAAGCGGCTAAACGAGGCTCAAGGTATGTTCAAAAGACACCCAGTAATAGGAGCTTGATGCTCGGGCCTTATATATATATATACTTGATGTAGATGGTGCTGCTGCCGTGAAGAACCTTCGGGCGGAACTTGCCCGAGCCAAGGAGCAAGCAAGGAAAAGTGATGCGGCTGCCGTTAAAGCGGCTGAAGAGCTAAAAGCCGAACAGGCTGCTCACTGCCAGAGCAAGAAGGAAATGGCCGAGATGGCCATAGAATTGAGGGATGCTACCGACCGCTGTAGATTGCTTGAGCAAGAAGATAGGGCGGCTCAGAAAGATCTTGAAAAGATCACGGCCGAAGCCAAGGATACTCGCTCTGCCATGAGAGCGATGAAGGAGGACCCGCATCAGGCCGCAGATATCATGGCTGGAAAGCCTTATATGCTACGGATGAAGTTCGGAGACCCTAAGTATGCTCCATTAGACCGGCAGTGGAGTTCGGATAACGCTTATCTGGATTTGGCCGCAAGTGCAGTGGACGCGACCGAACACTTCCGCAGCCGAGGTGACCATAAATTGGAAGAGTTTTTTTGGTCGCAGTACCACAATCCAGAGCGACCACTGTCAGTCTCCGACCATTTAGCCGCCTGGGCGGAGCTAAACAGATTATCCGGACTCGCCATGAAATTTGTTGCGAGTCGTCTGTGGCCGGAGAAGCCGGAGCCGAAGAGCTATTTTGGCTTAGTGCAGCAATTTCTTGGTTCGGTGCCGCATGCTGATGCAATGAAGAGGTCGGCGTGCATAGAGGGCGCACAAATGGCTCTTGCCCGTGTCAAGACATACTGGACAGATATGAAGGCCAGTATTGTTGCGTCCCAAGATTCGGACGAAAGCCGAGTACCTGCCAAGCACTATTTTGAGGAAGTTCTTCCTGGTGCTCGTATAATAGAGTCACAGTGCTCGAAGGATGCGGTGTTCGAATAGCTTATACTATTTGTAAGACGAATTGTGTTTTTATGAAAAAAAAGCTTTTTTATACTTGTGCTTGCAAGAATCATGATACCTCCTGTGCGGCTGTTTAACGTATATATTTGTATGTAAACTGAAAGATGGCAGTCGTTGGCTTCAGCCCCCATGCATAGAATGCGGGGGTGTTCACAAAAAGGCGTCTGTTCACACTTAATCCAACGTCTTGGTCCTATAAAGGAGGTGGTAGCGCGGCGAACTAGGTAACCGGACTATAATGCTTTATCACTTTCACTTAGCCATAGGAGTTTGACAGTGGGACTACTGAATAGCCCCTAGGGGCACCGCGCTCGTCCGAATTCGAGGCGCAAGTGTGCCTGACCTGGAAGCGGCCCTTCGTTAATGCGGGGGAATCCTAAATATTCCGAAAGTCATCGAGTGGTTGACCAGTCTCTCGCTATATCATGACAGTCAGTTTTCGGCTTTCTCTACTGAGGTGCTCACCCGACCGAACCGGGGCACAATCGCAGTAGTTCTCCTGGTGCCGCGTTAGCCGATGTAACGGAACGTAAGGCAGCAAAACACAGGAGCCGGGCAAACCCAACATTTGACCAAAGACATGATTCGGAGCTGGTGCATATAGGGCCAAACTCCGGACGCCGAACACTCCCTAAGGTGTTCGGTCTTTATGAAGACGGGCCGAAATAGAGCCCTTGGTAAAAAAGCCCCTAGTGTCCAGGTACGTGCAAAAAAATTCTGACATGGCCACATGCCAAGACGCCAGCCTCCTCCTCGGCAATAGAGAAAACCGGGGGATGTTATCAACAAGAGACAGTAAAAAAGGTTTACGCAGGGTCTTAATCTGAAGAGAATCCTTGGAACGGGTCCCTGCTGCACGTCTGCGCCTGTGTCTCCGTTGTGCCGTATCCTGGACGGGCGTAGCACGATGCTCGTCTGCGAAAGAGAGGAACTTAGTAAAAAAAAAGGCATGCGGGAAATCTATATCGAAATAAACAAAATATAGTTGAAGCAAGAGTTGGGCTGTGTTGTCTCCGTGCATGAGCACACGGAGCCCCTTGCATTAGGGTATGCGGCAATTTAAGCATGTTGACGCCGGACTCGTCGAGGCGTGTCCGGGATAGTAAGGCTGGATTTGTCGGCGGCTGCCTAGGCAACCGCACCCCTGCCCGTACTTTGGGGGTCAATTTATGTTCCCTTGTAATGAGATGATGCCCTTTGGACCGGGCATTTTAAGTGTAAGGGATGCATAGTGCGGTATTGCGTTAAAGCGGGTGAAAGCTTCACGTCCGAGTAGCGCTTGATAGCGACTTACGAATGGGGCGATGTGGAATGTTAGCTTTTCGCTTTGGAAGTTGTCGGGTGATCCGAACGTGACTTCTAACGTAAAGGAACCCATACTTGGGGTATCCGAACCTGGCGTTACTCCTTGAAAGGAAGTGTTGCCGAGGTGGATTGCGACTGGGTGTACCCCGAGTTTGCGGATTGTGTCCTGATACAACAGGTTCAAGTCGCTGCCGCCGTCCATAAGGACGTTAGTAAATTGGAGTCCGTTAATGATTGGATTTAGGACCAAGGCAGTCCATCCTGCGTTCTGGTCTCCTCTAGAGTAATCCTGATGATCGAAGGTGATTGGTTGTAACAACCAGTGGGGTTGCTCCTCCGGGGCTGGCTGTACGGCGTGTGTCGTTGTAGGTGCCGTTCTATTCTTCCCTTTCGTCACATGAAGTAGATTTACTGTCTTGACTTCTTGTGGGAACTTCTTTTGTTCTCCGGTGATCTGCTCGTGGGGTGCATCGTCCTCTTCGCTTGGTGTGTTGAGCCCCTTATGTTCGGCGTTGAGCTTGCCGGACTGCTTAAAGACCCAACAATCTCTGTGGGTATGGTTTGCAGGTCTCCCCGGAGTGCTTTGGATTTGACATATTTTGTCCAAAATTTTGTTGAGGTTGGATAGCTCGTCCCTATCATCTTTGGGGGGCGGCTTTTTCTGATTTTGCCGAGAGCTTTTGAATCCGGCGTTTACTGCCGTGCTCATCGGGCTGTTGTCCTTTATCCTGCGCAGTTCTTTGTTACGGCGTGGCTTCCCGTTCCCATCTCTGGGTTTGGACGTATTCGGGTCGCTGGTGCTGCTTCTTGCCAACCAGCTATCCTCTCCTGCACAGAAGCGGGTCATGAGGCTTGTTAACGCGGCCATTGTTCGCGACTTTTCTTGGCCGAGGTGTCTGGCGAGCCATTCGTCTCGGACGCTATGTTTGAAAGCTTCTAGGGCCTCTGTGTCCGGACAGTAGACTATCTGATTCTTTTTGATAAGGAATCTGTTCCAGAGCTTCCGGGCTGACTCACCGGGCTGCTGATTTATATGACTCAGATCATCTGCATCCGGGGGCCAGACATAGGTCCCTTGAAAATTTGCCCGGAAAGCATCCTCAAGCACTGCCCAACTTCCCATGGTGTTTTCGGGAAGGCTTTTAAGCCAATGCTGGGCTGGCCCTTTGAGCTTAAGGGGTAAGTATTTTATGGCATGGAGGTCGTCTCCTCTGGCCATGTGTATGTGGAGGATGTAGTCCTCGATCCAGACTCCAGGGACTGTTGTTCCGTCGTATGCTTCTATGTTTACTGGCTTGAATCCGGCTGGGAATTCATGATCCAGCACCTCATCGGTAAAGCATAGGGGGTGTGTGGCGCCCCTGTATTTAGGCATGCCGCCATTTTCGGGTATTTTTTGCGTTGCATCACTCATTGGAGCTTGCTCTCTTGGCCTATAAATGGATCTGGTAGGGCCAGTTTTCTGATGCGGATTCTTGGACGGATCGCGCGCTATATTGAGTGTGGCGTCCTTTGATGCGTAAGATTGATCGTAGGGTCGTCTATCCAACCTTGTGGCTTCCTTATTTTTTGACCGTGGGGGCTTTATGGCCTCTTCGTCAAATTCCGGTAGTAGCTTCCGCTTCGGATAGCTCTTTGTGTGGCGACTACTGCCGTACTTATGTGCGGTATTGAGTACTTTGCCCCATCTGATCCTGAGTGCATCTTCCGCTGTCTTGAGCCTCCGCTTCTGCTTTCTCAGGCTACGTGCAGTGGCGACGAGCCTTTGGTGGAGGTTCTGATGTTCCAGCAATTTGTCTGGTGTGAGGTCGTCCGGGCCATTATCTTTCCCGGGGATTGGTTGTTCGAATTGTCCGCCCTACTTGGACGGATGCTCGATGACATGTTCATCATCCGTTGAGTCACCTGCTCTATGGCTGGGTCTTTGTCGAGGTGGGGCTTGGCCTTGCGCTTACGCCGCCGCTTTGATTGTTTTTCAGGGGAGCGATCCCTGGCCGCATCCTTTTGGTCCTCGCTGTCGTTTCTGTTGTATGTGTCCACCATGCATACATCGTAAGATGAGGTGGTTTTCCGGAGCCCCATAGGTTCTGGTTCGTGATCGTCTCCTTCATCCATACCGTCGATATCTTCGGAGTTGAGATCGAGCATGTCGGTTATATCTTCGACAGTGGCTATCAAGTGGGTGGTGGGTGGGTTTCGAACTTCGTCGTCCGCATCCCAACCACCCCGACCATAGTCCGGCCGGGGTTCTTTCGACAAAGAGAGGGACTTTAGCGAATTTAGCATATCGCCAAAGGGCGAGTGCTGAAAGATGTCCGCGGCGGTGAACTCCGTGATCGGAGCCCGATCGGGTTCGATCGAAAGGGGTGCAGAATATTCAGAGTCCGGAACGGAGCCCGGCACCTTGGAGTTATCGGCCTTGCAAAGGACTTGGCTGGTATTCGGCTCTATAGCCGCAGAGATTGCGGCTCCTGGGGCGGCGTCCAACCGTCCGTCCCTGGCTAGTGTAGTCGGCTCCGAACTAATGGTCGGAGTGAACACCTGAGCGGCGCTCTGGTCGTTGTCCGGCGGCAGAGCTAGATCATGCCCATCGAGACAGTGCGACGCACCCGGTCGTGGTCCGAATCCGTCGAAGATTAAGTCTCCGCGGGTGTCGGCCGTGTAGTTTAAGCTTTCAAACCTGACCTGACGGCCAGGGGCGTAGCTTTCGATCTGCTCCAGATGGCCGAATGAGTCGGCCCGCAGTGCGAAGCCGCCGAATACGAAGATCTGTCCGGGGAGAAAAGTCCCATCCCGGACCGTATCGCGATTGTCGAGCGAAGAAGCCATCGGGCCTAAAGGCAACGACACAGAGGAACTCTCAATGAAAGCACCAATGTCGGTGTCAAAACCGGCGGATCTTGGGTAGGGGGTCCCGAACTGTGCGTCTAGGCGGATGGTAACAGGAGACAAGGGACACGATGTTTTTACCCAGGTTCAGGCCCTCTCGATGGAGGTAAAACCCTACTCCTGCTTGATTAATATTGATGATATGGGTAGTACAAGAGTAGATCTACCACGAGATCGAAGTGGCTAAACCCTAGAATCTAGCCTATGGTATGATTGTTGTTCGTCCTACGGACTAAAACTCTCCGGTTTATATAGACACCGGAGAGGGCTAGGGTTACACAGAGTCGGTTACAATGGGAGGAGATCTTCATATCGTATCGCCAAGCTTGCCTTCCACGCCAAGGAAAGTCCCATCCGGACACGGGACAGAGTCTTCAATCTTGTATCTTCATAGTCTGGGAGTCCGACCAAAGGTCATAGTCCGGCCATCTGGACACCCCCTAATCCAGGACTCCCTCAGTCTGTGCTCGACATCGCTAGGTATTGGAAATCAGCGTCCCCGCTCGAGACAGAAAAGATCTCGCCCGCGCATGCCTAAGGAACAACGGCGGTGCAGGTACCCATCCCCCACCTCCACGGCTCCGCCCTAGGCTCCCGCGGCCAGCGGCCCTCCACCCCGAGCTCCGGCGAGCGCAAGAAGCCCATCCCGAGCTTCAGCGCCCAGCGCCACCCTCCCGCCCCGCCTCCAGCGCGAGCTCCGGCGACCGGCGTCCCTCCACGCTGAGCTCCGACGACCTGCACCACCCTTCCGCCCCGCCTCGACCGCGAGAGCCACCCTTCTGCCCCGCCTCGACCGCGAGCGCCACCCTTCCGCTCAGCCTCCACCGCAAGATCCAGCGGCCAGCGCCACCCTTCCGCTTAGCCTCCACCGCGAGATCCAGCGGTCGGCGTGCCTCCACCCCAAGCTCCGGCGCGGGTTTGTTGCCGGCCACCTTCCTACCCTTTTATAGAGCTCCGACATTCTCCCCTCTCCCCTGTCTGGCCTCCTCTTTGCTTGTTGTCTCGGCAAAGTCTAATTCCTCACTTTAACCATCCAAATAGACTTGGCATTCAACCTCAATATCAACTTCTAGATACCTAAACATCCAAACAGAAATATTGGCATTCAATCTCAATACCAATATACTGTGATATTGGTATTCAACCGAATGCAATGCCAAGGCTCCCAATACCAACATCCAAACAGAGTGTTAAGGTATTCAATTTTGGATTTGGTTTAAGTTTTTTATTGGGCCAACGATTTTTCAAATCAATCAGTAGCAACCGGTCTATAAAAACACAGCAATCCTGCGCACCCTCCCACCACCTAGAAAAAAGAAGCCCCACCATGTGATATTGTACCACCGATATAGAAATTTCCCCACATAAATATAGGTTGATTAGCGGATAACAAAGAATCACACCACGAATGGCCCACCAAATCACTGCATTATAAATAAACATAAAACACACTCTATCATCTCCCCACCCACCAAACTAAATATTCCATCAGTTCCAAAATAAAAGGGGTATTATTTTAGTAGAAAGTCACATTTCTTTAACTTTGACCAAGCTCTGAGCAAAAATATCGACATCCACAATATTAAACAAAAAAATATGGAAATTCCTTTCATGATGAATTCAAAAATACCCATTTGATATTATGCATTTTGATATATTTATCTACAAATTTGATCAAAGCTAAAAGGTTTGACTTTTCAAAAAAGTAATACATCATATAGTTTGAAACTCAGTGATTTTTTAAGAAACCCAATAACAACAATGGTGCGACAAAGCGCGCCCAACCCTTCTAGGAGATGATGAACGGTGCGAATTTTATTACGTCGCTACATTTTGCCTTTTGATTGGGGCGGGGTATGTCTCAAACCCTACTTCCTTTCAACTCTTGGGTAGTAATAACATGTTGAACACTTGCTAGACCATTGTCCCACTAGTCACTTGACATGAACGCTAAAAGTAGACCTGAGGCTTAGATTTCCTTCCACAAATGAATATAGGCAACTAATAAAGTCATTTTATTGGAAAGAAATAGTTGTAGAATAGAACTTATCTCCAATTTTCTTATTGATGTAGTGAAATTTACAATTGATTAAAAAACATTTACAGTTGACCACTGCGAACTAATCACACTGTTCTTCCAACATCAATTGATCATTGCACAAACATGAAGTCAACATAAAACAAGTAAGACCAGATTGGACGTGCGATTTATTCAGCACACAACTTCTCGGGTAATGGATAGTTAAGTAATTACCAAATTTCACCATTATATCCAGTTGTGGGGGACATGTATGTCGATCTATAAATCATATGTCAGCAAACTGGGTGAAAGAAAAGGGGCGCAAAGGGGAGATGGGGTAGCGGCATATGCCTTCCTTGGCCCCAAGAACATGCACACCTTCTACTTCGGATTTGGGTTGGCTAGTCTGTCACAAGGTCGAGTGAAGGCTTAGAAAAATCTCGACTAGCGTGAGGTCCCCTTCCATTGAGTCGATGCAATAAACAAACACATTTGATGCTCATTTTTACATCAGGAGAGCGGTTGGATCATACGTCTCGAACACCTACTCGCGCATACGTACGACCAGGGCTCGTGTACATGGCTGGGTCGGAACGGAGAAACTGCGTCGTCATTGTGTTCATGGGGAGCCAACCGGCTGGGTCGGAACGGAATGTGTCATCGTGTTCATCAGGAGGGCTCGGACGGAATAGTCGATGGAAACGAGGCCTGGCGTATCGCAGAACGGAGAAAACGGCCTTGTGTTTGACCGGCCACGTTCGAAACGGGATCCTGTTCATCGGGAGGGGTCTGGCGTACCGCAAAACGGAGGAAACGGACTTCTGTTGGACCTCCTACGGTCGAAACGGGGTCCTGTTGATCGGGAGGGGTGTGGTGTACCGCAAAACAGAGGAAACATACTTGTGTTGGAGTGCTACGGTCGAAACTGGGGTCCTGTTCATTGGGAGGGGTGTGGCGTACCGCAAAATAGGACTCCACGGGATACTATTCATCTTCACTGTCGACCTCCTCCAGCCTCCACGGGCTACTGTTCATCCACCGTCGACCTCTCCTCCAGCCTCCACCTACGACTGTTCATCCACGGGCTCCTGTTCATCCGACCTCCACCGCGCGCTCCTCCACCGGCTACTGTTCAACCAGCCCTCTCCACGGGTTCCTGTTCAACCACCCCTCCATGGTCTACTGTTCATCAAGCCCTCCACCAACTACTGTTCAACCAGCCCTCCACGGGGTCGTCCTGTTCATCCAACCCTCCACGGGGTCCTGTTCATCCAGAGGCAACACCACGGGGTCCTGTTTATCCATCCCCACCGGGAACTGTTCATCCAGCCCTCCACAGGGTCCTGTTCATCCAGAGAAAACACCACGGGGTCCTGTTCATCCACCCCCATCGGGAACTGTTCATCCAAACCCCCCCAACAACGCTCACTGTTCATCAAGGGAAGGAGGCAGCAAGGTTCGATCGGCTTTAGTTAGCAGCAGTAGCGAAGGAATCATTCGGGTTTAGTAATGTAGCTAGTGGAATCGCTCGGGTTCAGTTAGAGCCCAACGCCTCGCTCGGGTTCAGTTAGAGCCCAATGCCTCGCTCGGGTTCCGTTAGATCCCAACGCCTTGCACGCACGCACATACGTGTACGAGAAAAACGCGCATCGCTCGGCCCCTAACCACCCACCGTAACCGGGAACTCCCCGAAATTTTCCTCGCCCTCGCTTCTATCATGGTTTTTTCCGTCATGGACGGCCCAAAGAATGTCATGCACTTGCGTCTCCAGCCCGCCCAGGACGAAAATCCCAATTTCTGTCATGATTTTTTCTCATAGAAGTAGGAGCCCACCACATCTATGATGATACCGGGTTTTGTCAAAATTATCGTCATAGAAGTGTCATAAGTATGACAGAAAAAAAATTCGTTCGGCCCAAAATGTCACGGATGTTGTCTTTTTTTTGTAGTGAGTATTTGGAAGAAGGGAACCCACCTTGCAATGCCGAAGACAATCTGTGTGCCGGATACATTGTCATTGAAGCCTGGTTTAGGGGCTACTGAGGGAGTCCTGGACTAAGGGGTCCTCGGGCGTCCGGGCTATGTGATATGGGCTGGACTGATGGGCCATGAAGATACATGATAGAAGACTTTTTTCCGTGTCTGGATGGGACCCTTCTTTGCGTGGATGGCAAGCTTGGCGTATGGATCATATGCTTTCCTTTCTCTGTAACCGACTTTGTACAACCCTAGATCCCTCCGGTGTCTATATAAACCAGAGGGTTTGGTCCATAGGGTCGATCACAATCATACAAGCTAGACATTTAGGGTTTAGCCATTACGATCTCAAGGTAGATCAACTCTTGTAACCCCTATATTCATCAAAGTCAATCAAGCAGGAAGTAGGGTATTACCTCCCTTAAGAGGGCCTGAACCTGGGTAAACATCGTGTCCCCTGCCTCCTTGTTACCTTCGATCCTTAGACGCATAGTTCGGGACCCCCTACCCGAGACCTGCTAGTTTTGACACTGACAATGCTTCACATAAATCTTTTTTGAGCTATGGAATTGCTCTAGTGCTTCACTTATATCTTTTTGAGCACGGCATGCTTTAGTATTTTTTTAAGAAATTATCTCATGCTTCAGTTCAATTATTTTGAGAAAAGAAATTTTTATGCTCATGTTCTTCACTTAGATTTGTTTGACCTATCAATAGCAACATATGAAATTAGTGCCAAAGTGATAAATATTCAAGGGGATATAATATAAACTTTCATGAAGATCATTGGACAAAATAAACTTGATTCTTTGTAATAGTTTTGCGATATGTTGATAGTGATATGTGAGCCATGTTAATGAGTAATTATGTTTTAGTAAGAATATTGGTGTTAAGGTTTGTGATTCCCTATGCAAGCACGAAAGTCAATAGTTATGCAATGAAACTACATGCTACTTGTGGTGCATTATTCGGTGTCAGTTATGCTTAATGCTCGCTTATGTGATTTTTCGTTTCTTGGTTGGATGCTTCCCAATCCTTTTGCTAGCCTTCACTTGCACTAAGTATGATCACTACTTGTGCATCCAAATCTTTAAACTCAGTTTTTCCAGATGAGTCCACTATACCTACCTATATGCGGTATTTCCGTGCCGTTCTAAGCAAATCTGTATGTGCCATCTCTAATTTCAAAATAAATTTCCTTTTTGTGTGCTCGCACCGCTCATGAAACGGTAGGGGGTGGCCGATATTTTTCCATGCTAGATGTGTTATTCTCAAGATGAGTGTTTATTCATTTGTCATTGCACGAGAGTATGGCAAAGGTATTAGGGATGCCCAGTCCCGAAATGAAAAAAATGAATTTACTTTATATTGTCAAATAATAAACTCCTTGGAAAGTGTTGATATGGATGGTGCCCGTGGATTCGGTTAGTCGTGGAATGTGAAAGAATGGTGGAAAAAGGAATAAACTTTATTTTCTGTTTGGGAACCGCCTATGATATATCTAGCATGGAAAGTATTGGGAACTAGTCGACCGTTTTCGTTGACAGGAAAGACATGCCACCCAAAATGTTTTAACTCTATCTTTTTCGCTTTGAGCTCTGGCACCTCTACAAATCCCTACTTTCCTCTACGAAGGGCCTTTCTATTTACTTTATGCAATTTTTATTTTTATTTTTATTTGAGTCTCCATCTTCTCTTATAAAGCACCAACTAAGGGGCACTATGATCGTACTTGAGCATTGGGTGTAGCTAATATGCGAGTGTGTTTCATGAATGGATCAATGATTGAGCATAATGGGCTAGTGATAACTTACTTTAGTATTGATATTTTGAAGGACATGGTTGCTTGTTGATATGCTTGAGTGTTGAAATCCTCATGTCAAAACTAGACTATTGCTTTGAATCATATAAAAGTCCAAATGTCCATGCTACAAAGAAAAGAATATGTGATGAACGCAGCATTCCACGTCAAAAATTCTGTTTTTATCATTACCTACTCGAGGACGAGCAGGAATTAAGCTTGGGGATGCTAATACGTCTCCAATGTATCTATAATTTTTGATTGTTCCATGCTGTTATGTTATAATTCTTAGATGTTTAACAATCATTTTATAGCAACTTTATATCATTTTTTGGAACTAACCTATTGACATAGTGCCCAGTGCCAGTTGCAGTTTTTTTTACTTTGTAGAAAATCAATACCAAACGGAGTCCAAACGCAGGGAAACATTTTGGAGATTTTTTCTGGACTAGAAGACACCTATTGCGCCAAAGAAGTACTAGAGGGGGGCTCCGAGGGGAGCACAACCCACCTGGGTGCTCCTGGGGGCCCAGGAGCGCCCTGGTGGGTCGTGCCCACCTCAGCTGCCTCCTGCACTGCCTCTTTGCTCTATAAATACCCCAATATTCCAGAAATCCTAGGGGAGTCGACGAAAAACAATTCCAGCCGCCGCAAGTTCCAGAAACCGCAAATCCAATCTAGACACCATCACAGAGGGGTTCATCATCCTCATTGGTGCCTCTGCGATGATGCGTGAGTAGTTCATTGTAGACCTACAGGTCCGTAGTTAATAGCTAGATGGCTTCCTCTCTCTCTTTTTATTCTCAATACAATGGTCTCTTGGAGATCTATTTGATGTAACTCTTTTTGCGGTGTGTTTGTTGGGACCCGATGAACTTTGAGTTTATGATCAGGTCTATGTTTTTACCCATGAAAGTTATTCGAGTCTTTTGATCTCTTATATGCATGATTACTTATAGCCTCGTATTTCTTCTTCGAATATTTGGTTTAGTTAGGCTGACTAGATCGATTTTTCTTGCCATGGGAAGAGGTGCTTTGTGATGGGTTCGATCTTACGGCGTTCAATCCCAGTGACAGAAGGGGAATTGACACCTATGTATCATTGCTATTAAGGATAACAAGATGGGGTCTATTCCTACATGAATAGATCTTGTCTACATCATGTCATCGTTCTTATTGCATCACTCCGTTTCTCCATGAACTTAATACACTAGATGCATGCTGGATAGCTGTCGATGTGTGGAGTAATAGTAGTAGATGCAGGAAGGAGTCGGTCTACTAACCTTGGACGTGATGCCTATATAATGGTCATTGCCTGGATATCTTCATAATTATTTGAAGTTCTATCAATTGCCCAACAGTAATTTGTTTACCCATCATATGCTATTTTTCTTGAGAGAAGCCACTAGTGAAATCTACGGGCCCGGGTCTCTTCTTTATCATATTTGCCTTTGAGATCTATTTTATTTGCTTTTATTTTCAGAGCTATATTTTCAGAAACCCAAAAATACCTCGCTGAATTTTATTTGATTTTATTTGCATCTATCAATTCATTACAACTTTCTCCCGTCCACGTGCCAATTTCTGGCACCGTCACCCGAAAGGGATTGACAACCCCTTTTGTGGTCGAGTTGCAAGTATTTGTTCTTTGTGTGTAGGTACCGTTTACGTAGTGTTGCGTGGTTCTCCTACTGGTTCGATAACCTTGGTCTCGTCACTGAGGGAAATACCTACCGAAGCTGTGATGCATCATCCCTTCCTCTTTGGGGAAATACCGACGCACTCAAGCCGCATCAGTCACTAGAAGTAGCTAAATGTGCAAATAATGAACCACTAGAATAAAAACTAATTGGCCAAAGGAGGAGTCCCATACCGATGAGCAATCCACCAAAACAGTTTTGGAAACGGAGCTATGCACTACAAAAAAAATACACTTCCGTGATGATACGTGTTTGTCACAGTAGGTCGCGTTTTTGTCATGCATGTACATCCATGACAAATTTATGACAGAATCAAGATAGTCATACATGTGTTGTCGTAGAAGTGTTCCATGACATTACCAAAATTATCATCACGGAAGTGTCCACTTCCATGACGATAAATCGCGCGTCACAGAAGTGCTTTCATCAAGGGTGACCGACATGTGGCATCCACCGTAATGGAACGCCGTTAAGCTATCGGGTTGGGTTTTGGATCCGATAACCCGTTAACAGACCCGACCAATGGGGATTTTCCACGAGTAAAATCATCATTAGCTGGCGGAAACACGTGTCGGCTCATCGTTGGGACAGATGTCATCCACTCATTGGACAGAAGGCGCCTATGATACTTCAACACGTGGCATGGCCCAACAGAGGCCCATTCCTGTGAAAAGGCCAGCCCGTTTGACTTGGTCAAAAGGTGGCGGGCCGGCCCATTGAAAGCCTGTTAACGGCATGTTCACATATAGCCCATTTACAGCCCGCTAAACCAAGGCCCTTTACGCCCTATCCGAATTAGGTCCAATAGCGTCAACTGGGCCATCCAATATGATTCCAGCCCGTTTTCACTTCTGGCCCATGTATGGCCCATGATGTCTTTCGGCCTATATGAGGCCCTTTGTAACTCTTGGCCTATTAACAGCCCATGGTGAAACTGGCCCATAATGAACAGTGTATAACTTTACACCCATTAACGGCCCGTTGTGAAACTGGCCCGTAATGAACAGTGTATCACCTTATACCCATTAATGGCCCGTTATTCCGTTGGGCCGTTTCCAGCCCATTTATCTTTCGGCCTTCTCAGAGCCCATTTATTCTTGGGCTCATTTCCAGCATTCGTTTACTTACGGCCCATTACTGTCGTTTTCTGCTTGTGGGCCAAATTCAGCCCGTGGTTATAGTCGGCCCGTTTGTGGTCTGTTAATACGTTGGGCCGTTTTCATAGCGTCATCAAATTCGGCCTATTAATGTTGCCCGTTATGGTCGGCCCATGAACAGATGATTCCAACTCTAGCCCATTTACGGCCATAATGCGGCCTGTTTGGCCCATGTTTGGCCAATCGATCATACGACCCGCATAAGGCCCATTGATGATACGGCCCGCAGAAGGCCCATTGTTTCTACGCCCCATAGAAGGCCCATTGTTTCTACGGCCCGTAGAAGGCCCATTGTTTCTACGGCCCATAGAAGGCCCACTGTTTCTGTTGGGGAATGTTGCAGAAAATAAAAATTTTCCTACGGTTTCACCAAGATCAATCTATGAGTTCATCTAGCAACGAGAGAGAGGAGTGCATCTACATACCCTTGTAGATCGAGCGGAAGCGTTCAAGGGAACGGGGTTGAGGAAGTCGTACTCATCGTGATCCAAATCACCGGAGATCCTAGCGCCGAACGGACGACACCTCCGCGTTCAACACACGTACGGTCAGCGTGATGTCTCCTTCTTCTTGATCCAGCAAGGGGGAAGGAGAGGTCGATGAAGATCCAGCAGCACGACGGCGTGGTGGTGGATGCAGCAGGGATCCCGGCAGGGCTTCGCCAAGCGTCTGTGGGAGGGAGAGGTGTAGCAAGGGGGAAGGGAGGCGCCAAGTGCAAGGGTGCGGCTGCCCTCCCTCTCCCCACTTTATATAGGGACCCTTGGGGGGGGGGCGCCGGCCCTAGGAGATTGAATCTCCAAGGGGGGGCGGCGGCCAAGGGGGTGCCTTGCCCCCCAAGGCAAGTGGAGGCGCCCCCTCCCCTAGGGTTCCCAACCCTAGGCGCAGGGGGAGGGGGGCAATGGGGGGGGGGCGCACCAGCCCACCAGGGGCTGGTTCCCCTCCCACTTCAGCCCATGGGGCCCTCCGGGATGGGTGGCCCCACCCGGTGGACCCCCGGGACCCTTCCGGTGGTCCCAGTACAATACCGGTGACCCCCGAAACTTTCCCGATGGCCGAAACTGGACTTCCCATATATAATTCTTTACCTCCGGACCATTCCTGAACTCCTCGTGACGTTCGGGATCTCATCCGGGACTCCAAACGACTTTTGGTTTGCTGCATACTAATATCTCTACAACCCTAGCGTCACCGAACCTTAAGTGTGTAGACCCTACGGGTTCGGGAGACACGTAGACATGACCGAGACGGCTCTCCGGTCAATAACCAACAACGGGATCTGGATACCCATGTTGGCTCCTACATGCTCCTTGATGATCTTATCGGATGAACCACGATGTCGAGGATTCAAGCAATCCCGTATACAATTCCCTTTGTCAATCGGTATGTTACTTGCCCGAGATTCGATCGTTGGTATCCCAATACCTTGTTCAATCTCGTTACCGGCAAGTCACTTTACTCGTACCGTAATGCATGATCCCGTGACCAGACACTTGGTCACTTTGAGCTCATTATGATGATGCATTATCGAGTGGGCCTAGAGATACCTCTCCATCATACGGAGTGACAAATCCCAGTCTCGATCCATGTCAACCCAACAGATACTTTCGGAGATACCCGTAGTATACCTTTATAGTCACCCAGTTACGTTGTGACGTTTGGTACACCCAAAGCACACCTACGGTATCTGGAGTTACACGATCTCATGGTCTAAGGAAAAGATACTTGACATTGGAAAAGCTCTAGCAAACGAACTACACGATCTTGTGCTATGCTTAGGATTGGGTCTTGTCCATCACATCATTCACCTAATGATGTGATCCTGTTATCAATGACATCCAATGTCCATAGTCAGGAAACCATGACTATCTGTTGATCAATGGGCTAGTCAATTAGAGGCTCACTAGGGACATATTGTGGTCTATGTATTCACACATGTAATACGATTTCCGGATAACACAATTATAGCATGAATAGAAGAAAATTATCATGAACAAGGAAATATAATAATAATCCTTTTATTATTGCCTCTAGGGCATATTTACAACAGTCTCCCACTTGCACTAGAGTCAATAATCTAGTTACATTGTGATGAATCAAACACCCATAGAGTTCTGGTGTTGATCATGTTTTGCTCGCGGAAGAGGTTTAATCAACGGATCTGCGACATTCAGATTCGTATGTACTTTTCAAATATCTATGTCTCCATCTTGAACATTTTCACGAATGGAGTTGAAACGACGCTTGATGTGCCTGGTCTTCTTGTGAAACCTAGGCTCCTTGGCAAGGGCAATAGCTCCAGTGTTGTCACAGAAGAGAGTGATCGGCCCTGACGCATTGGGTATGACTCCTAGGTTGGTGATGGACTCCTTCATCCATATTGCTTCATGCGCTGCCTCTGAGGCTGCCATGTACTCCGCTTCACATGTAGATCCCGCCACGACGCTCTGCTTGCAACTGCACCAGCTTACTGCTCCACGATTCAGCATATACACGTATCCGGTTTGTGACTTAGAGTCATCCAGATCTGTGTCAAAGCTAGCGTCGACGTAACCCTTTACGACGAGCTCTTTGTCACCTCCATAGACGAGAAACATGTCCTTTGTCCTTTTCAGGTACTTCAGGATATTCTTGACCGCTGTCCAGTGTTCCTTGCCGGGATTACTTTGGTACCTTCCTACCAAACTTACGGCAAGGTTTACATCAGGTCTGGTACACAACATGGCATACATAATAGATCCTATGGCTGAGGCATAGGGGATGACACTCATCTCTTCCTTATCTTCTGCCATGGTCGGGCATTGAGCTGAGCTCAATCTCACACCTTGCAATACAGGCAAGAACCCTTTCTTGGACTGATCCATATTGAACTTCTTCAATATCTTATCAAGGTATGTGCTTTGTGAAAGACCTATGAGGCATCTCGATCTATCCCTATAGATCTTGATGCCTAATATCTAAGCAGCTTCTCCAAGGTCCTTCATTGAAAAACACTTATTCAAGTAGGCCTTAATGCTGTCCAAGAGTTCTATATCATTTCCCATCAAAAGTATGTCATCTACATATAATATGAGAAATGCTACAGCGCTCCCACTCACTTTCTTGTAAACGCATGCTTCTCCATAAGTCTGCATAAACCCAAACACTTTTATAATCTCATCAAAGCGAATGTTCCAACTCCGAGATGCTTGCACCAGCCCATAAATGGATCGCTGGAGCTTGCATACCTTGTCAGCATTCATAGGGTCGACAAAACCTTCCGGCTGCATCATATACAGTTCTTCCTTAAGATAGCCGTTAAGGAATGCCGTTTTGACGTCCATCTGCCATATCTCATAATCATAGTATGCGGCAATTGCTAACATGATTCGGACGGACTTCAGCTTCGCTACGGGAGAAAAAGTCTCATCGTAGTCAACCCCTTGAACTTGCCGATAACCCTTAGCGACAAGTCGAGCTTTATAGATGGTAACATTACCGTCCGCGTCCGTCTTCTTCCTAAAGATCCATTTGTTTTCTATCGCTCACCGATCATCGGGCAAGTCTGTCAAAGTCCATACTTTGTTTTCACACATGGATTCTATCTCGGATTGCATGGCTTCAAGCCATTTGTTGGAATCTGGGCCCGCCATCGCTTCTTCATAGTTCGAAGGTTCACCGTTGTCTAACAACATGATTTCCAGGACAGGGTTGCCATACCACTCTGGCGTGGAACGTGTCCTTGTGGACCTACGAAGTTCAGTAGCAACTTGATCCGAAGTACTTTGATCATCATCATTAATTTCCTCTCTAGTCGGTGCAGGCACCACAGGAACATTTTCCTGAGCTGCACTACTTTCCGGTTCAAGAGGTAGTACTTCATCGAGTTCTACTTTCCTCCCACTTACTCCTTTCGAGAGAAACTCTTTTTCCAGAAAGGATCCGTTCTTGGCAACAAAGATCTTGCCTTCGGATCTAAGGTAGAAGGTATACCCAATGGTTTCCTTAGGGTACCCTATGAAGACGCATTTTTCCGACTTGGGTTCGAGCTTTTCAGGTTGAAGTTTCTTGACATAAGCATCGCATCCCCAAACTTTTAGAAACGACAGCTTAGGTTTCTTCCCAAACCATAATTCATACGGTGTCGTCTCAACAGATTTAGACGGAGCCCTATTTAAAGTGAATGTAGTTGTCTCTAGAGCGTATCCCCAAAATGATAGCAGTAAATCGGTAAGAGACATCATAGATCACACCATATCCAATAGAGTGCGATTACGACGTTCGGACACACCGTTACGCTGAGGTGTTCCAGGCGGCGTGAGTTGTGAAACGATTCCACATTTTCTTAAGTGCGTACCAAATTCGTGACTTAAATATTCTCCTCCACGATCTGATCACAAGAACTTTATATTTCGGTCACGTTGATTCTCTACCTCATTCTGAAATTCCTTGAACTTTTCAAAGGTCTCAGACTTGTGTTTCATCAAGTAGACATACCCATATCTACTCAAGTCATCAGTGAGAGTGAGAACATAACGATATCCTCCACGAGCCTCAACGCTCATTGGACCGCACACATCAGTATATATGATTTCCAATAAGTTGGTTGCTCGCTCCATTGTTCCGGAGAACGGAGTCTTGGTCATTTTGCCCATGAGGCATGGCTCGCATGTGTCAAATGATTCATAATCGAGAGACTCTAAAAGTCCATCAGCTTGGAGCTTCTTCATGCTCTTGACACCAATGTGACCAAGACGGCAGTGCCACAAGTATGTGGGACTATCGTTATCAACTTTACATCTTTTGGTATTCACACTATGAATATGTGTAACATCACGTTCGAGATTCATTAAGAATAAACCATTGACCATCGGGGCATGACCATAAAACATATCTCTCATATAAATAGAACAACCATTATTTTCGGATTTAAATGAGTAACCATCTCGTATTAAACGAGATCTAGGTACAATGTTCATGCTCAAACTTGGCACTAAATAACAATTATTGAGGTTTAAAACTAATCCCGTGGGTAAATGTAGAGGTAGCGTGCTGACGGCGATCACATCGACCTTGGAACCATTCCCGACGCGCATCGTCACCTCGTCCTTCGCCAGTCTCCGCTTATTCCGCAGCTCCTACTTTGAGTTACAAATATGAGCAACGTCACTAGTATCAAATACCGAGGAGCTACTAGGAGCACTGGTAAGGTACACATCAATTACATGTATATCACATATACCTTTAGTGTTGCCGGCCTTCTTGTCCGCTAAGTATTTGGGGCAGTTCTGCTTCCAGTGACCCTTCCCTTTGCAATAAAAGCACTCAGTTTCAGGCTTGGGTCCATTCTTTGACTTCTTCCCGGCAACTGGCTTACCGGGCGCGGCAACATCCTTGCCGTCCTTCTTGAAGTTCTTCTTACCCTTGCCTTTCTTGAACTTGGTGGTTTTATTGACCATCAACACTTGATGTTCCTTTTTGATTTCTACCTTTGCTGACTTCAACATTGAAAATACTTCAGGAATAGTTTTCACCATCCCCTGCATATTGTAGTTCATCACAAAGCTCTTGTAGCTCAGTGGGAGCGACTAAAGGATTCTGTCAATGACTGCCTCATCCGGGAGGTTAATGTCCAGCTGGGACAGGCGGTTGTGCAACCCAGACATTTTGAGTATGTGCTCACTGACAGAACTATTTTCCTCCATCTTACAACTATAGAACTTGTCGGAGACTTCATATCTCTCGACCCGGGCATGAGCTTGGAAAACCATTTTCAGCTCCTCGAACATCTCATATGCTCCGTGTTGCTCAAAACGCTTTTGGAGCCCCGGTTCTAAGCTGTAAAGCATGCCGCACTGAACGAGGGAGTAATCATCAGCACGTGACTGCAAAGCGTTCATAACGTCTTGGTTCTCTGGGATGGGTGCTTCACCTAGCGGTCCTTCTAGGAAATATGCTTTCTTGGCAGCTATGAGGATGATCCTCACGTTCCGGACCCAGTCGGTATAGTTGCTACCATCATCTTTCAGCTTGGTTTTCTTTATGAATGCGTTGAAGTTCATGTTGACATGAGCGTTGGCCATTTGATCTACAAGACATTTTTGCAAAGATTTTAGACTAAGTTCATGATAATTAAGTTCATCTAATCAAATTATTTAATGAACTCCCACTCAGATTAGACATCCCTCTAGTCATCTAAGTGTTACATGATCCGAGTCGACTAGGCCGTGTCCGATCATCACGTGAGACGGACTAGTCATCATCATCGGTGAACATCTCGGTGAACATCTCCATGTTGGCCATTCCATACGACTCATGTTCGACCTTTCGGTCTCTGTATTCCGAGGCCATGTCTGTACATGCTAGGCTCGTCAAGTTAACCTAAGTGTTTTGCATGTGTAAATCTGTCTTACACCCGTTGTATGTGAATGTTAGAATCTATCACACCCGATCATCACGTGGTGCTTCGAAACAACGAACTGTCGTAACAGCGCACAGTTAGGGGGAACACTTTCTTGAAATTATTATGAGGGATCATCTTATTTACTACCGTCGTTCTAAGTAAACAAGATGCAAAAACATGATAAACATCACATGCAATCAAATAGTAGTGACATGATATGGCCAATATCATATAGCTCCTTTGGTCTCCATCTTCGGGGCTCCATGATCATCTTCGTCACCGGCATGACACCATGATCTCCATCATCATGATCTCCATCATCGTGTCTCCATGAAGTTGCTCGCCAACTATTACTTCTACTACTATGGCTAACGGTTTAGCAATAAAGTAAAGTAATTACATGGCGTAAAATCATTGACACGCAGGTCATACAATAATCAAGACAACTCCTATGGCTCATGCCGGTTGTCATACTCATCGACATGCAAGTCGTGATTCCTATTACAAGAACATGATCTCATACATCACAATATATCATTCATCATTCATCACAACTTTTGGCCATATCACATCACAATAGCAATTGCTGCAAAAACAAGTTAGACGTCCTCTAATTGTTGTTGCATCTTTTACGTGGCTGCAATAGGGTTCTAGCAAGAACGTTTTCTTACCTATGAAAAAGCCACACGTGATTTGTCAACTTCTATTTACCCTTCATAAGGACCCTTTTCATCGAATCCGCTCCAACTAAAGTGGGAGAGATAGACACCCGCTAGCCACCTTATGCAACTAGTGCATGTCAGTCGGTGGAACCTGTCTCACGTAAACGTACGTGTAAGGTCGGTCCAGGCTGCTTCATCCCACAATACCGCTGAAGCAAAATAAGACTAGTAGTGGCAAGAAAGTTGACAACATCTACGCCAACAACAGATTTGTGTTCTACTCGTGCAAAGAGAACTACGCATAGACCTAGCTCATGATGCCACTATTGGGGAACGTTGCAGAAAATAAAAAAATTCCTACTGTTTCACCAAGATCAATCTATGAGTTCATCTAGCAACGAGAGAGAGGAGTGCATCTACATACCCTTGTAGATCGAGCGGAAGCGTTCAATGGAACGGGGTTGAGGGAGTCGTACTCGTCGTGATCCAAATCACCGGAGATCCTAGCGCCGAACGGACGGCACCTCCGTGTTCAACACACGTACGGTCAGCATGATGTCTCCTTCTTCTTGATCCAGCAAGGGGGAAGGAGAGGTTGATGAAGATCCAGCAGCACGACAACGTGGTGGTGGATGCAGCAGGGATCCCGGCAGGGCTTCGCCAAGCGTCTGCGGGAGGGAGAGGTGTAGCAAGGGGGAAGGGAGGCGCCAAGTGCAAGGGTGCGGCTGCCCTCCCTCCCCCCTCTTTATATAGGGACCCTTGGGAGGGGGGGCGCCGGCCCTAGGAGATTGAATCTCCAAGGGGGGGGGGGCGGCCAAGGGGGTGCCTTGCCCCCCAAGGCAAGTGGAGGCGCCCCCTTCCCTAGGGTTCCCAACCCTAGGCGCAGGGGGGCAATGGGGGAGGGGGCGCACCAGCCCACCAGGGGCTGGTTCCCCTCCCACTTCAGCCCATGGGGCCCTCCGGGATGGATGGCCCCACCCGGTGGACCCTCGGGACCCTTCCGGTGGTCCCGGGACAATACCGGTGACCCCCGAAACTTTCCCGATGGCCGAAACTTGACTTCCCATATATAATTCTTTACCTCCGGACCATCCCAGAACTCCTCGTGACGTCCGGGATCTCATCCTGGACTCTGAACAACTTTCGGTTTTCTGCATACTAATATCTCTACAACCCTAGCGTCACCGAACCTTAAGTGTGTAGACCCTACGGGTTCGGGAGACACGTAGACATGACCGAGACGGCTCTCCGGTCAATAACCAACAGCGGAATCTGGATACCCATGTTGGCTCCTACATTCTCCTCGATGATCTCATCGGATGAACCACGATGTTGAGGATTCAAGCAACCCCGTATACAATTCCCTTTGTCAATCGGTATGTTACTTGCCCGAGAGTCGATCGTTGGTATCCCAATACCTCGTTCAATCTCGTTACCGGCAAGTCACTTTACTCGTACCGTAATGCATGATCCCGTGACCAGACACTTGGTCACTTTGAGCTCATTATGATGATGCATTACTGAGTGGGCCCAGAGATACCTCTTCGTCATACGGAGTGACGAATCCCAGTCTCGATCCGTGTCAACCCAACAGATACTGTTGGAGATACCCGTAGTATACCTTTATAGCCACCCAGTTACATTGTGACGTTTGGTACACCCAAAGCACTCCTACGGTATCCGGGAGTTACACGATCTCATGGTCTAAGGAAAAGATACTTGACATTGGAAAAGCTCTAGCAAACGAACTACACAATCTTGTGCTATGCTTAGGATTGGGTCTTGTCCATCACATCATTCACCTAATGATGTGATCCTGTTATCGATGACATCCAATGTCCATAGTCAGGAAACCATGACTATCTGTCGATCAACGGGCTAGTCAACTAGAGGCTCACTAGGGACATATTGTGGTCTATGTATTCACACATGTAATACGATTTCCGGATAACACAATTATAGCATGAATAAAAGACAATTATCATGAACAAGGAAATATAATAATAATCCTTTTATTATTGCCTCTAGGGCATATTTCCAACCGTTTCTACGGCCCGTAGGAGGCCTAGTGTCAGTACAGTAAATATTAGCCCATGGTTATTGTGGCCTAGTTTTAAAAAATAGGTTATTGCAGCCACTAGCAAACCATGGAAAAAGAACTGCAATGACTACAAGCAAACAAATAAACAAGACAAGGAAATATATAAGCAATCAACTAATGCTAGGCTATCACGGCTATTACACATATTACATCCACTGGGCATCAAAGTTCGCCACTAGTGCAAATATAGGGAACAAAGCAACATATCATATACACTGGTTGTCAAAGTTGGCGACCAGCACAAATAAACACCGCAGTAAAACAAATCCAGAACTGAAACCACTTCAGAAGATCTCAAGAAACAATATCCTGGGTATCCAAAATGCTGGCAAGATGCTTAGCAAGCTTATTAACTTTCTATTGTTTGGCACTTAAATCCTCCAACGCTTGCTGTTGCACCAGGAAATATGCATCTGAATTCTACAGGGACTTCCTCAGTCCTTCGGCTTCCTATCACATCACATCTGATCGATGTCTTTCAACTTGAAGTTGAGACTCAAGAAGACGAACTGATTCAGGCAGCGAGTTCGAAGAGCTTGTGCCAACAGTAGTGGCCAGTAACTTGAACACTACATCAAGACAGGACTTTTGGGTTCCCTCACTGCCGTCAAGATAGTTTTTATCAGCTTTCTTGGATACCAACAGGGATGTCTCACTATCTTGAACCTTATCTGCATTACTTCCTTTACCATTGGATAACGCGGTACTATTCTCCAATATTTTGTCCGCATTCTAAAAGATAAACAAGCAGACACATCACATGTTTACCATGTTGTATATGAAACTCATTTTGGTAAATGAGTTTAGTAGTAAAGTAGACACATCACAGGATAACAACATGAAACAAACATATATCTATGTACCATGGTCACTTTATGGTCTATATCATTCTAGTTTTTGTTGCCAAATCAAGATAGAGACACAGTTCAAATAATATTTGTTCAAGACAAAGCAGAATAGACAGAATATAAGTGTGGGAAAGTATAGAGCAATAACAACACTTGTAATGTGCATGACATGAGAACATAACTATTTATTCAATTGAAACTGAAATCAACATAGAGCAGGTTACAAGAGCAAACCAGTTAAAGAAACAAGTTTAAAACATACCTGTTGTGCCATTGGAGTTTCAATTCCATCCTTCAAATTTGAAAATGGTTGGTATGAGTAAATACAGTAATGCAAGGGCAAAGGAGTATGAACCATAGCTACAGAACCTGACCTGAGAACAAATCTTCTTCTCCTTTAAGCGTTGAGTTGGGATTCGGAGTGGTGGTCCTCGTGCTTTGGGCACTACAGTTCCCTTACTTACTGCTCGTGTTTGGGTGCTCTGTGGTGGAGATGATGCTGTGTCAACTGGAACTGGGTTACTATCTGCCGGGGTTGGGGTTAGAAGGGGTGTAGCTGGTTCTCTGTCCAACTAGGTAGGGGTACAATCTGTGAGAGTCTGGGTTATGTGTGGTGGATCTGATCCTTGGGCAAGTACAACCGTGGTTCTATCTGCATCAACTGGTAGCACTATCTTTTCTGAAGACCGTGTTGTTACTCCCTTAGATACTGCCATCACCCTCTCCAATTCAAATGGCTGATAAATAAGAAAAGTAATTGAAAGTATAGACATTGTATGATAGACAGGTGCAATGGATAGTGGGGAATAAAAGAGGGCATGAAATAATTCATATTTATGGTGTCTAACCAAACAGGATAACATGACACAATTTCACATATATGATGGCTAACTAAACAGGATAGCATAACACAATTTCACATTATGATGGCTAACTAAAAAAGATGGAAAGACATAGTTCAAAATATGAGACTATGTAAACATGATGACATGATTTAACTATATAATGTGTTTATAAATAGGTTGGCATGCCATAATTCACATACGTACATTCACGGATAGAATGCCATAATTCAAAATATGATGACTGTAAACACTAAACATGATGAGATGATATAACTATATGATGTCTTTATTAAATGGGTTGCCATGCCATAATTCAGATAGATGATGTGTATGTACTATGTAAACATGATGGCATGATATAATTCAAATATATGATTTATATAGTAAGCAAGTAAGTAGATGACAATCCATATATGATGTAAAAACTAAGCAATGCAAGACAACATGCATGACATGGGTAATATAACCCTACCAAGTTTGAGCATAGACCTCAGGGGGGAGATAGGACTGGTCATCAGTCTCTGAATCCTCCTCTGAGGAGCTCTCTGTAACTAGCAAGATGTCTGCTTCAGCAGGTAGCATTGTCTGCTCTGAATACCTTGTTTTCACTCCAGATACTTCCATCACCGCTTCAAATGGCTGATGCACAGGAAGAGTAGTTGAATATACAAACGTTGTCAACAAATGAACACGTAATACAAAAAAATGATAGCATGATATAATTTACATACATGATGATTGGCTAAACAGCATGGCATTGCATAATTCACATATATAATGCCTTTGTAACAAGATAGCATTGTATAATTCACATATATAATGTCTTGCAACAAGATGGCAATGCATAATTCACATATATGGTAATTAGACATTGAACAGGTGGCATTCACACAAAGCATGTCTAAACTAATCAAATGACATAGCAATCCGAGACACCATACGCATGATATGAGCAACATAACCCTGCCAAGTTAGAGCATACACCTCGGGGGGGGGGGGGATAGGACTGGTCATCTGTCTCTGAATCCTCCTCTGAGGAGCTATCCATAACCAGCGAGATATGTGCTTCGTCAGATAGCATAGTCTGCTCTGAAGACCTTGTTTTCACTCCAGAATTTGCCATCACCGTGTCAAATGGCTGATGCATACGAAGAGCAGTTGAATGTACTAACATTGTTGATAAATATAATATGTAACGAAAAAAGGATGTCCTGATATAATTTACATATAAGATGACTGGCTAAGCAGGATGACATTGCAAAATTCACATATATGATGCCTGGCTAAACAAGATGGCGTTGCATAATTCACATAAACGATGAATAAACTAAACAGATGGCATTCACACAAAGGATGTCTAAACTAAGCAGATGACATATTTGATGTATAAAGTAACCACTGCAAGACACCATATGCATGATATAACCAACATCAGCATGCAAGTTAGAGCGAAGACCTCAGGGGGTAAATAGGAATTGTCTTCTCCTTCTGAATCCCCCTCGGAACAGATATCTTCCTCTCGATTACAATCCGAAATGCGTGGAGGGGGCTGCCTTTGCGCCTACCATGGAGCGACGTCTGCATGAAATTTTATTGCTACGCAAGGCTCGTCTCTTTTGCTCTACATGTTCAGTTCCATTGTTTACAATAACTGTCATGCATAGGAATAAAACATAGTGAGATTATGTAAGGAGTGCATGCAGAAATCCAGAGTGATGGTAGCAACCTGTGGATAGACCCAAAACCAATAATAGCAGGCAGATAATGGCTTCAGTTAAAAAATACAGATAATGGCTTCTTTACTGTTTGTTTCCCACCCAACATGAAACTCATAGTAGACACCGGGGATTAACCAGATAGTAGATAGATACTATTGATTGCGGCCCCGATATGTACCCCACAACCATTTAAAAACTCAAGTTTGACCATTAGTTTGGAGCTGACTCAGAGTCTAATCGGTGAACAGGACGATAAAGTAGCATGTAATATTAAGCGATGCATAACGTAAGCAGACACGAAAGAGTGCGATGCGGACCCGTGTAGTCCTCGAGGTCATCTGCTCGGTTGATGATGGTAATGCAGTTTTCATGGCTGCCGGCGGCGGGGAAGAAGATCTGAGGGGGCGAAAGACAGTCTGGAGGCCGGATCCCTGCTGTGCTGGACCCTTCTATCATTGGAGCAGCTAAGCTGGGGTGGACGACGGCGCAGCAGGAGCGGGACAAACCACGCAAGGTTTTCTTTGGCAACTATCTGTAAGAGAAGTAATTTTGTAAGGGCTCGTTTGAGTTGGAGGATTCCAACAATGCAGGGATAGGAAATAGATAGGATTAGGATAGGAATGCACGTGCAAAACAAAGAATTTAAAAACACATGATTTCTACCAATCTGGGTGTTTGATTCACAACAATTGGAAGATCACAGGATGCAAAGAAGCATGGTGAGATTAAGTCAAACCACAAGAAGATGTACGGTTATAATGCTATTATGCTACTATATCTTAGTCTTGTGCTTCATGAATAGGAATTTGAAAAGGAGGACAAGTGAAAATTAAAATTCCTACATTTTTTCTTTCAAGGAGACACTAAAGGAACAAATCCATGTGCTCCGTGGACAATATATATAACATGTAGAGTAAAAAAGAGATGCAACAAGTGTACAACCACTTTGGCGAAGCCATGTCGATCTCAGCGTGATTGGGTTGTCCGGTGAGGATGCTCCGGCTGACTTTGCTGTCGGAGGAGGCGAAGAAGATCTTAGGCGTCTGGAGATGGAGCCTGAGGTACTGCTCCGCTGTGATGGAGGGTTTCGTCGTTGGAGCAGCTCCGGTGAGTTGTACGACGATGAGGCTGAAGCAGGACAAGAGAGACAACGAACAACGTTAACCAGAGTGGAATTCTAATAGCATCTCCAATACATGATGTAAAATACATAACCACAAAGTGCTAGATGTAAAATACATCAGCCTCTCATCTCTGAACTTAACTGTCGAAACTGAATTTAATTGTCGAAACTGAACTTAACTGTCGAAACTGAATTTTGCTGTCGAAACTGAACTTTGCTGTCGAAACTGAATTTTGCTGTCGAAACTGAATGCACTAGCAAGGTGAGCCTGCACATCAGTCGACTTACTTTTTCATCTCTGGTCAGTCAATTTTGCAGCCGTTGGATACAAAATCAAGGGCATGCGGTTCATCTTCAACCTCCACCCCCCTGAGCCGCCAGCCACCACCGGCCAAACAGCAGCTCCCCGCCGCCTGCGGCCGGCGGTGCGCCGCCCCGCCTGCCCCGAAAACACTCCCCACCGCCGGTCCGCCGCCGCCCTGGCCATCCCTCTAGGCCCCCCCGTGCCGAGCATTTTTTTCCGGCGATCCCCACGCCACCGCCCCCACCCAGAACCCTAAGATAGATAGTGGGGTGCCTCTCCGGCGATCCCCCCTTCCCGCTGCGGCTGGTTATTCCTTCACCCCGACGAGCCCCCGCCTGAAAATCGACTGACCTAAAAGTCGATTCAGTTGTCTGAAATGTAGCTAAATCGGAGCAGCATTACAAGCAAGAGCAAGAGCGAGAGCAGCAGCGCGAGCAAGAGCAATAGCAATAGCAAGAGCAGACCAGGTAGGGGACTGAGAGCAAGAGTAGAGCAGCAGCGCGAGCGAGAGCTAAAGCAGCAGCAACTCCTACTGATGTGGACGTCGCCACCGAGGGAGCGACACCATGGAGGAAGTGGCCGGCGACGCCGCCGTGCATGGAGCCACACCGTGTCGGCTCGGGACCGAGCGCCGGCAGCACCGTGAGATCGAATCAAGAATAAAATGCGGCGGTTAGTGTACAACCTCTTTGGTGGCGCCGATTAGGCCGCAGCTTCATCCGAGGAAACGACGATGATGATGCTCTTCCGGTGGTGCAGGTGAAGACGGCGGTGTGGGAATGGAGGTGGCGTGAAAGACGAGGGGAACATCGGGGCAGCTCCTTGGAGGTGGAGGACGGGGTGGCTGAACCGATGGGACCACGAGATCGGCGACGGACCCTCATCCGGTACGGTGGATGAGGGATGTCGAGGTGTTGCTGTGGACGACGTCGTCGGGGAAGAGGCTCCGGCTGGGTGGCGGACGGAGCAGGGTGTGGGGCTTCATCGTGGGTTTTCGCGGCCTCGGTGTACGAATGGGTGGGCGGATGGGATGGCAGTGGGGAACCATGGCTTAGGGACGTGCTTGTCCGAAATGTGGGGTAAGTTACGAAAGTACCCCCACTGATTTGAGGTGCTTCTTTCGGTTCAGGGGTACCACGGGCATTTCACGTGTTGGGATTTCACAGGAGGTGGGAGTTTTCACGCGCGTTGTAATTTCGGAATTGCAAGGCGCGGGTTGAGATGGAGGGAGTTGTCGGAGCACGACAAGACAAAGATATATCTTAAATATTTCGGGCTAACAAGGCACGGGTTGAAATTTCTAGACAAGCCTAACGTGTACTGTACCAAATCAATGCGCACTACAAATGTCACTCAAAACTTTGAACTCATGTTATGTTCAATTAAAATATTTCGCTACGTGTATAATGCATGCAACCTACTACTCAAATGAACGTTTTAGTGCATTCCAAACGTATATACTACCGCTTCAATATGAACTAAATTTGAATTCGTTTCTCTATTTGAATAAGATCTACAGTAATGATTGTTGTGAAGTCAAAGCATTTGAATTCGTTTCTCTATTTTTATAAGATCTACAATCATCATTATTGTCAAGTTAAACCATTGTTTATGTATTATCTTCACAGCACACCACATGATTAGTGTCGAGTTACATATGAACTATGTGTACTATATGAACTCGAACTCGGTTTTTTGAATCCACTTTATTTTGATTTCAAATCACACTACATTTCTAGCTCTAGCTAGATCTTCATAATCTAAACCATGTCTCATATGTATAATGTGTTTATCACATTATGTGCCCCGCCCCCTACGCCTACAAGTATTTAGATGTGAGTTGCAAACACCACACATTACCACAAATTCAAATAAAATGTGAGAATGTTCGATATATAGTATTGTTTAGATTGTTCGATATTTAGTTGTAAGCTGCAAACGCCACACATTATCACAAATTCAAATAAAATGTGAGATTGTTTGATGTATATTATGGTTTAGATTGTTCGGCATTTAGCTGTGAGTTGCAAACGCCATGCATTATCACATTATGGTATAACATGTTCACAACACGTGTATCACCGCTATATTCATGCATGCATATGTTTAATACACTATGATCTCCTATTCAAATATATGAATCCGCTTTCATATCAAATTATGATCTTTGTTAGTCTCTTACACCCACACAATCCTCTAACCTTTGTAGCTACCATTAACTTTCTCTTGTGCATGCAAACGCCCTCCTCGCCCTCCCCCTCCCTCGGCATTTTATCTACCGGGCACATTCATCTTTTTCTTTAGGTCGTTCTCCCAGAGTCTCCACAACTCCTTTCCGACACACACCGATCGATAAACCTCTCCAGCGATGCCTGCCTACAACATACACACACACCTTCAATCTCCTCCTTTATGTGTCCTTGCCTTGTGTCTCTCATACGGTCACACACACGTGTAAACTCTCACCCCTCTTTTCATCGATCTCACAACCGCACACTCCTCCCCCTATCTAGCTAGTAGTTGGGCCTCTCGCACCACCTCCTAGATCCATTCTCTCTGTCTATCCGTCTCGCTGGGCCTTATTTGCCTCTAACAAATGGACGTACACCGACCGATCTCTTGCTATACATATAGCTAGCTAGGTCCTTATAACTTGTTTTTACGCACGCGTCGATCGATCTACCTGATTAGTTGTGTCTCTCCCTTCCTCCGACAAACAACAATTGATCTACCGATCTAGTTAGATTTGCTTACTAAACACATGGTTCCCCTTCATCATCCATGGATGCGTCCCGACAGATCTATCACGCACATGCACACACAGAAACACACACCCACTCTTATCGATAACATTGCAGTTCCACCCTCAGTTTGTCTAGTAGGCCTCTCCCACCATCTTCGAGAAGCAACTCCATCACCCATCCAGCACTCTACCCCTCTCCCTCCCTCTCTCTCTCTCTCCTCTCTCTCTGTCCCATCATATTTCCCGTCCTTCAGTTATGTATGGATGTCGATCGATCTCCCTCAAGGCATAGCTAGGTCTCTCCTTCTCAACACATATACGAGTCGTTATACCTCTATAGTTAGGCCTCTGCCTACCCCTCCCCCACCCCCTCCCCCCCACACACACCGATACATCGAGCGCTCTAGTCATGTTACCCTGCCACACACAAATTTGACATGTGCCCTCTAACGTTCCGGTAGGCCAATCGCCCTATATCTTTGACTTGCACACACACACAATTTTGATGGCTCTCTTCATTGATCTCGCACCCACCCACTTGATCCTCTCTTCGACTGTACCGATAGCTATGACCCCCCTCTCTCTTCTCGTGGATTGCCCGACCCTCTATATTGAAGGAAATATGCCCTAGAGGCAATAATAAAGTTATTATTTATTTCCTTATTTCATGATAATGTTTATTATTCATGCTAGAATTGTATTAACCGGAAACATAATACATGTGTGAATACATAGACAAACATAGTGTCACTAGTATCCCTCTACTTAACTAGCTCGTGAATCAAAGATGGTTAAGTTTCCTAGCCATGGACAAAAGAGTTGTCATTTGATTAACTGGATCACATCATTAGGAGAATGATGTGATTGACTTGACCCATTCCGTTAGCTTAGCACACGATCGTTTAGTATGTTGCTACTGCTTTCTTCATGACTTATACATGTTCCTGTGACTATGAGATTATGCAACTCCCGTTTACCAGAGGAACACTTTGTGTGCTACCAAACGTCACAACGTAACTGGGTGATTATAAAGGTGCTCTACAGGTGTCTCCGAAGGTACATGTTGGGTTGGCGTATTTCGAGATTAGGTTTTGTCACTCCGATTGTCGGAGAGGTATCTCTGGGCCCTCTCGATAATACACATCACTTAAGCCTTGCAAGCATTGCAACTAATAAGTTAGTTGTGGGATGATGTATTACGGAACAAGTAAAGAGACTTGCCGGTAACGAGATTGAACTAGGTATTGAATACCGACGATCGAATCTCGGGCAAGTAACATACCGATGACAAAGGGAACAACGTATGTTGTTATGCGGTTTGACCGATAAAGATCTTCGTAGAATATGTAGGAGCCAATATGAACATCCAGGTTCCACTATTGGTTATTGACCGGAAATAGTTCTAGGTCATGTCTACATAGTTCTCGAACCCGTAGGGTCCGCACGCTTAAGGTTTCGATGACAGTTATATTATGAGTTTATGAGTTTTGATGTACCGAAGGAGTTTGGAGTCCCGGATGAGACCGGGGACATGACGAGGAGTCTCGAAATGGTCGAGACGTAAAGATCGATATATTGGACGACTATATTCAGAGTTCGGAAAGGTTCTGAGTGATTCGGGTATTTTTCGGAGTACCGGAGAGTTACGGGAATTCGCCGGGGAGTATATGGGCCTTATTGGGCCATACGGGAATAGAGGAGAGAGGCCAAAAGGAAGGAGGCCTGCGCCCCCCCTCTGGTCCGAGTTGGACAAGGGGCGCAGCCCCCCTTTCCTTCTTCCTCTCCCCCTCTTTCCCCTTCTCCTACTCCAACAAGGGAGGTGGAATCCTACTAGGACTAGGGAGTCCTAGTAGGACTCCACACTTGGCGCGCCCCCTCCTAGGGCCGGCCTCCTCCCCCCTTGCTCCTTTATATACAGGGGCATGGGGGCACCCCATGACACAAGTTGATCTACGGATCGTTCCTTAGACGTGTGCGGTGCCCCCCTCCACCATATTCCACCTCGGTCATATCGTCGCCGAGTTTAGGCGAAGCCCTGCGCCGATAGAACATCATCATCGTCACCACGCCGTCGTGCTGATGGAACTCATCCCCGACGCTTTGCTGGATTGGAGCCCGGGGAATGTCATCGAGCTGAATGTGTGCTGAACACGGAGGTGCCGTACGTTCGGTGCTTGGATCGGTCGAATCCTGAAGACGTACGACTACATCAACCGCGTTGTCATAACGCTTCCGTTTACGGTCTACGAGGGTACGTGGACAACACTCTCCCCTCTTGTTGCTATGCCATCACCATGATCTTGCGTGTGCGTAGGATTTTTTTTGAAATTACTACGTTCCCCAACAGTGGCATCCGAGCCAGGTTTTATGCGTAGATGTCATATGCACGAGTAGAACACAAGTGAGTTGTGGGCGATACAAGTCATACTGCTTACCAGCATGTCATACTTTGGTTCGGCGGTATTGCGAGATGAAGCGGCCCGGACCGACATTACGTGTACGCTTACGCGAGACTGGTTTCACCGTTATGAGCACTCGTGCTTAAAGGTGGCTGGCGGGTGTATGTCTCTCTCACTTTAGCTGAATCGAGTGTGGCTACGCCCGGTCCTTGCGAAGGTTAAGACAACACTAACTTGACAAACTATCGTCGTGGTTTTGATGCGTAGGTAAGAACGGTTCTTGCTAAGCCCGTAGCAGCCACGTAAAACTTGCAACAACAAAGTAGAGGACGTCTAACTTGTTTTTGCAGGGCATGTTGTGATGTGATATGGTCAAGACGTGATGCTATATTTTATTGTATGAGATGATCATGTTTTGTAACCGAAGTTATCGGCAACTGGCAGGAGCCATATGGTTGTCGCTTTATTGTATGAAATGCAAACGCCCTGTAATTGCTTTACTTTATCACTAAGCGGTAGCGATAGTCGTAGAAGCAATAGATGGCGTAAACGACAACGATGCTACGATGGAGATCAAGGTGTCGCGCCGGTGACGATGGTGATCACGACGGTGCTTAGGAGATGGAGATCACAAGCACAAGATGATGATGGCCATATCATATCACTTATATTGATTGCATGTGATGTTTATCCTTTATGCATCTTATCTTTCTTTGATTGACGGTAGCATTTTAAGATGATCTCTCACTAATTATCAAGAAGTGTTCTCCCTGAGTATGCACCATTGCCAAAGTTCGTCGTGCCCAGACACCATGTGATTATCGGGTGTGATAAGCTCTACGTCCATCTACAACGGGTGTAAGCCAGTTTTGCACACGCAGAGTACTCAGGTTAAACTTGACGAGCCTAGCATATGCAGATATGGCCTCGGAACACGGAGACCGAAAGGTCGAGCGTGAATCATATAGTAGATATGATCAACATAATGATGTTCCCCATTGAAAACTACTCCATCTCACGTGATGATCGGTTATGGTTTAGTTGATTTGGATCACGTGATCACTTAGAAGATTAGAGGGATGTCTTTCTAAGTGGGAGTTCTTAAGTAATATGATTAATTGAACTTAGATTTATCATGAACTTAGTCCTGGTAGTATTCTGCAAATTATGTTGTAGATCAATAGCTTGCGTTGTTGTTTTTCATATGTTCCTAGAGAAAATTGTGTTGAAAAATGTTAGTAGCAATGATGCAGATTGGATCCGTGATCTGAGGTTTATCCTCATTGCTGCGCAGAAGAATTATGTCCTTGATGCACCGCTAGGTGACAAACCTATTGCAGGAGCAGATGCAGACGTTATGAACATTTGGCTAGCTCAATATGATGACTACTTGATAGTTTAGTGCACCATGCTTAACGGCTTAGAATCAGGACTTCGAAGACGTTTTGAACGTCATGGACCATATGAGATGTTCCAGGAGTTGAAGTTAATATTTCAAGCAAATACCCGACTTGAGAGATATGAAGTCTCCAACAAGTTCTATGGCTAAAAGATGGAGGAGAATCACTCAACTAGTGAGCATGTGCTCAGATTGTCTGGGTACTACAATCGCTTGAATCAAGTGGGAGTTAATCTTCCAGATAAGATTGTGATTGACAGAGTTCTCTAGTCACCATTACCAAGTTAGTAGAACTTTGTGATGAACTATAGTATGCAAGGGATGACGAAAATGATTCCCGAGCTCTTCGTGATGTTGAAATCGACGAAGGTAGAAATCAAGAAAGAGCATCAAGTGTTGATGGTTGACAAGATCACTAGTTTCAAGTAAAGGGCAAAGGGAAAGAAAGGGAACTTCAACTAGAATGACAAGCAAGTTGTCACTCCCACGAAGAAGCCCAAAGCTAAACCAAAGCCTGAAACTGAGTGCTTACACTTCAAAAGGAAATGGTCACTGGAAACGGGAATACCCTGAATATTTGGTGGATAAAAAGGATGGCAAATTGAACAAGGGTATATTTGATATACAGGTTATTGATGTGTGCCTTACTAGTGTTTATAGTAACCCCTGAGTATTTGATACTTGTTCGATTGCTAAGATTAGTAACTCGAAACAGGAGTTACAGAATAAACAGAGACTAGTTGAAGGGGAAGTGACGATGAGTGTTGGAAGTAGTTCCAAGATTGATATGATCATCATCACACACTCCCTATACTTTCGGGATTAGTGTTGAACCTAAATAAATGTTATTTGGCTTTTACGTTGAACATAAATATGAATTGATCATGTTTATTGCGATACGGTTATTCATTTAAAGTCAAAGAATAATTGTTGTTCTGTTTACATGAATAAAACCTTCGATGGTCATACACCCAATGAAAATAGTTTGTTGGATCTCGATCGTAGTGATACACATATTCATAATATTGATGCCAAAAGATGCAAAGTTAATAATGATAGTGCAACTTATTTGTGGCACTGCCGTTTGGGTCATATCGGTGTAAAGCGCATGAAGAAACTCCATAAAGATGGATTTTCGGAATCACTTGGTTATAAATCATTTGATGCTTGGGAACCGTGCCTTTTGGGCAAGATGACTAAAACTCCGTTCTCCGGAACAATGGAACGAGCTACTGACTTATTGGAAATAATACATACCGATGTATGCGATCCAATGAGTGTTGATGCTCGTGACAAGGATCGTTATTTTCTGACCTTCACAAGATGATTTGAGCAGATATGGGTATATCTACTTGATGAAACATAAGTCTGAAATAGTTGAAAGGTTCAAAGAATTTCAGAGTGAAGTGGAAAAATCATCATAACAAGAAAATAAAGTTTCTGTGATCTGATCGCGGAGACGAATATTTCAGTTACAAGTTTGGTCTTCAATTAAAACAATGTGGAACAGTTTCACAGCTCACGCCACCTGGAACACCATAATGTTATGGTGTGTCCGAACATCGTAACCGCACTTTATTGGATATGGTGCGATCTATGATGTCTCTTATCAGTTTACCACTATCGTTATGGGGTTATGCATTAGAGACAGTTGCATTCACTTTAAATAGGGCACCATCGAAGTCCGTTGAGACAACGCCTTATGAACTGTGGTTTGGCAAGAAACCAAAGTTGTCGTTTCTTAAATTTTGGGGCTGCGATGCTTATGAGAAAAAATTTCAACCTGATAAGCTCGAACCCAAATCGGAGAAGTGCGTCTTCATAGAATACCCAAAGGTAACTATTGGGTACACCTTCTATCATAGATCCGAAGGCAAGTTATTCATTGATAAAATGGATCCTTTCTAGAGAAGAAGTTTCTCTCGAAAGAAGTGAGTGGGAGGAAAGTAGAGCTTGATAAGGTAATTGTACCTTCTCCCAAATCGGAAAGTAGTTCATCACAGAAATCAGTTCCTGTGATTCCTACACCAATTTGTGAGGAAGCTAATGATGATGATCATGAAACTTCAGATCAAGTTACTACAAAACCTCGTAGGTCTTCCAAAGTACAGTCCGCACCAGAGTGGTACGATAATCATGTTCTAGAAGTCATGTTACTGGACCATGATGAACCTACGAACTATGAAGAAGCGATGGTGAGCCCAGATTCCGCAAAATGGCTTGCGGCCATGAGATCTGAGATAAGATCCATGTATGAAAACAAAGTATGGACTTTGATTGACTTGCCCAATGATCGGCGAGACATTGAGATTAAATGGATCTTCAAGAGGAAGACGGACGCTGATAGTGTTACTATCTACAAAGCTAGAATTGTCGCAAAAGGTTTTCGACAAGTTCAAGATGTTGACTACGATGAGAGTTTTTTCACTCGTATCTATGCTTAAGTCTGTCTGAATCATGTTAGCAATTGCCACATTTTATGAAATCTGGCAAATGGATGTCAAAACTGCATTCCTTAGTGGATTTTTTTAAAGAAGAGTTGTATATGATGCAACCAGAAGGTTTTGTCAATCCGAAAGGTGCTAACAAAATGTGCAAGCTCCAGCGATCCATCAATGGACTGGTGCAAGCATCTCGGAGTTGGAATATATGCTTTGATGAGTTGATCAAAGCATATGGTTTTATACAGATTTTTGAAGAAGCCTGTATTTACAAGAAAGTGAGTGGGAGCACTACAGCTTTTCTGATAAGTATATGTGAATGACACATTGTTGATCGGAAATAATGTAGAATTTTTCTGGAAAGCATAAAGGAGTGTTTGAAAGGAGTTTTTCAAAGAAAGACCTTGGTGAAGCTGCTTACACATTAAGCATCAAGATCTATAGAGATAGATCAAGACGCTTGATAAGATTTTTCAATGAGTACATACCTTGACAAGATTTTGAAGTAGTTCAAAATGGAACAGTCAAAGAAAGAGTTCTTGCCTGTGTTGCAAGGTCTGAAGTTGAGTAAGACTCAAAACCCGACCATGGCAGAAAATAGAAAAGAATGAATAGTCATTCCCTATGCCTCAGTCATAGGTTCTATAAAGTATGCTATGTTGTGTACTAGACCTATTGTATACCTTGCTCTGAGTTTGGCAAAGGAATACAATTTTGATCTAAAAGTAGATCACTAGAACAGCGGTCAAGAATATCCTTAGTGAGGACTAAGGAGATGTTTCTCGATTATGGAGGTGATAAAAGAGCCAGTCGTAAAAGTTACAACGATGCAAGCTTTTACACCAATCCAGATGACTCTAAGTCTCAATCTGGATACATATTGAAAGTGGGAGCAATTAGCTAGAGTAGCTCCGTGCAGAGCATTGTGGACATAGAATATTTGCAAAATACATACGGCTCTGAATGTGATAGACCCTTTGACTAAACTTCTCTCATGAGCAAAACATGATCATACCTTAGTACTCTTTGGGTGTTAATCACATAGCCATGTGAACTAGATTATTGACTCTAGTAAACCCTTTGGGCGTTGATCACATGACGATGTGAACTATGGGTATTAATCACATACAGATGTGAATATTGGTGTTAAATCACATGGTGATGTGAACTAGATTATTGACTCTAGTGCAAGTGGGAGACTGAAGGAAATATGCCCTAGAGGCAATAATAAAGTTATTATTTATTTCCTTATTTCATGATAAATGTTTATTATTCATGCTAGAATTGTATTAACCAGAAACATAATACATGTGTGAATACATAGACAAACATAGTGTCACTAGTATGCCTCTACTTAACTAGCTCGTGAATCAAAGATGGTTAAGTTTCCTAGCCATGGACAAAAGAGTTGTCATTTGATTAATGGGATCACATCATTTGTAGAATGATGTGATTGACTTGACCCATTCCATTAGCTTAGCACACGATCATTTAGTATGTTGCTACTGCTTTCTTCATGACTTATACATGTTCCTGTGACTATGAGATTATGCAACTCTCGTTTACCAGAGGAACACTTTGTGTGCTACCAAACGTCACAACGTAACTGGGTGATTATAAAGGTGCTCTACAGGTGTCTCCGAAGGTACATGTTGGGTTGGCGTATTTCGAGATTAGGTTTTGTCACTCCGATTGTCGGAGAGGTATCTCTGGGCCCTCTCGGTAATACACATCACTTAAGCCTTGCAAGCATTGCAACTAATGAGTTAGTTGTGGGATGATGTATTACGGAACAAGTAAAGAGACTTACCGGTAACGAGATTGAACTAGGTATTGGATAGCGACGATCGAATCTCGGGCAAGTAACATACCGATGACAAAGGGAACAACGTATGTTGTTATGAGGTTTGACCGATAAAGATCTTCGTAGAATATGTAGGAGCCAATATGAACATCCAGGTTCCACTATTGGTTATTGACTGGAAATAGTTCTAGGTCATGTCTACATAGTTCTCGAACCCGTAGGGTCCGCATGCTTAAGGTTTCGATGACAGTTATATTATGAGTTTATGAGTTTTGATGTACCGAAGGAGTTCGGAGTCCCGGATGAGATCGGGGACATGACAAGGAGTCTCGAAATGGTCGAGACGTAAAGATCGATATATTGGACGACTATATTCGGAGTTCGGAAAGGTTCCGAATGATTCGGGTATTTTTAGGAGTACCGGAGAGGTACGGGAATTCGCCGGGGAGTATATGGGCCTTATTGGGCCATACGGGAATAGAGGAGAGAGGCCAAAAGGAAGGAGGCCTGCGCCCCCCTCTCGTCCGAATTGGACAAGGGGCGCAGCCCCCCTTTCCTTCTTCCTCTCCCCCTCTTTCCCCTTCTCCTACTCCAACAAGGGAGGTGGAATCCTACTAGGACTAGGGAGTCCTAGTAGGACTCCACACTTGGCGCGCCCCCTCCTAGGGCCGGCCTCCTTCCCCCTTGCTCCTTTATATACGGGGGCAGGGGGACACCCCATCACACAAGTTGATCTACGGATCGTTCCTTAGATGTGTGCGGTGCCCCCCTCCACCATATTCCACCTCGGTCATATCGTCGCGGAGTTTAGGCGAAGCCCTGCGCCGGTAGAACATCATCATCGTCACCACACCATCGTGCTGACGGAACTCATCCCCGACGCTTTGCTGGATTGGAGCCCGGGGAACGTCATCGAGCTGAACATGTGCTGAACACGGAGGTGCCGTATGTTCGGTGCTTGGATCGGTCGAATCGTGAAGACGTACGACTACATCAACCGCGTTGTCATAACGCTTCTGCTTACAGTCTACGAGGGTACGTGGACAACACTCTCCCCTCTCGTTGCTATGCCATCACCATGATCTTGTGTGTGCGTAGGAAATTTTTTGAAATTACTATGTCCCCCAACATATATATGATATGGATATGCCTCCATTTCACACACATTGCATGCAAAATTTTGTTTGAGATGTCATCGACATGTATTCCCACAAATAATTCACGAAATCAACCCCCCACCCCATCCCCCACCCCCACTCCAAAACAAAAAACACTCACAAACGCGGTTTGTATCTCTCACACACACCCACGTAGGTGGGGGACATGCACGAAGAGAAGAGGTGCATGCACGGCGCATGTACTCCCGTCTCTTTCCCAACCACGCCCGTGCGGGTACACGGTGGAGCTCATTTATGTATGAAAAAGGGAGCCCACATGGTAATTTGGCACGTGTACTGGTTGTCCACTGGGTGGAGGGAGGATCGTCTACCACGGGTGAACAAACAAACTGCGACTTGACGCGCTATGTTAAAGTAAAAAAAGAGGCAAACCATGTGGGGCCTACCTTAGAGGCAAGGCTCTATACACTGGAGTAATTTTGATGTGTCCCGTCAACTCGTAGAACGAGGAGAAGCTTGCTTAGTACGCCGTCTCCCCCGCCCACGGGCGCTGTGGCTCACAGGATGAGGTGAAGCTTACTCAGCCTTATGCCCGCTCCCTCGCCCATTCGCGCGGTGGCTCGCAGGACGAGGAGAAAAATTTACTACTCCCTCCATTTACTCCTCGTCCCTACTAATACCTTGGTTATAGAGATTATATCATATTGTTTGGAATATATATGTCCTTTAGTAGATTTAAATATGAACTACTAGCACATACTCCAAACACTGATGTATATAGATGTATTTTAGAGTGTAGATTCACTCATTTTGCTCTGTATGTAGCACTCCCCCTCGCCCCTTGACCCTCGCCCACGTGGTGGACGTGCAACAATTCATTCGGTCTCATATAGCCAGAACGATATATACTGCACTACCATTATTGCTCGACTTCCCGAAGAGGCGAAGAGCCAATCACAAGGTTAATATTTTGGAGATGCCAAGCGCAAGGGTATAGGAGAACGAGTAGTAGATGTCGCGTCATTTATAAATAAAGTTTTTTTCTTCAGTGGCACGTACGCAATATGATAGGTTCATATGGAGAGAAAAGGAAACTGATCCACTATATACATAGTCAGGACGGGCCAGCCTACACGGTTGCTTGCTGGGGTTTCTCTCTTCACACTCTATCGCACAGAACGACTATGGCCACATCTCTAACATCCCGGTGGATCACGTCCGCTGGGGGAAGGGGTGGATGCTTAGTGTAGATGCGGTCGCCGTCACCGACGGCGAAAACCCACTGTCGGCACGTCCCGATCAGGGGTCCCCGCCGTTCTCTCCCACAAAGCCGGTGAGGTTGCCTTCGTCCCTTTCTCATTGCCGCGACGTGGGCAGTTGCCGCCTCCCGCCACCCTCCTCAAGGTTGAGCTATGTCCCTCAGGTACAACTCCCTTTACAGCCAGCTTGCACTACTGCTCCAGCTGCCTACATCACTCCATGTGGATATTTCTCTACTTCTTTGCCCCGCACATACCTGTACTAGCTTCTACGTACTGTATTTGTGAATCAACTAGTCCTAGTAATCTTATTCTAATCACGCTTCTTCATTTTTTTTTGCCACATGGATGCTCATCTCGATTTTGGTGAAACTGCACAAAATGATCGGATGGTCATAGGGTTGCAAACTTCATTTCTTGGGTAGCTCCAACGTTGCAAGCAAATTTAAGCCTGGTTAGGGTTTACGGTTCAAGGGATAGGGACTGCATGGATCGTTTTTTTTCTTTAGCTGTCTCTGTTCCAAAATAAGTGTCAACTTTAGTAGTAGTACAACTTTGTACTAAAGTTTGCATAAAGTTGAGACACTTATTTTGGAACGGAGGGAGTACATATTGGCTATGATTTGTCAATCATTGAGATGCAATAGCATGCATGTTAGTCTCCTTTGTATTTGATGATATGTTGCAACGGGCAACCTTGGACGCAAGATACATGTAACAGAAGCTGGAAGCTTCATAGCATTGTACAAATTTATCTCGCTGATAAATTACAGTACATACTATACTTGTACTTCCTCCGTTCCTAAATATAAGTCTTTGTAGAGATTTCACCATGAACCACATGCGGATGTATATAGATGCATTTTAAGTGTAGATTCATTCATTTTGTTCCGTATGTAGTTCACCTAGTGGAAACTCTACAAAGACTTATCTACTAGTAATAGCAAGCCCCCACTACTAGCAATTCTCTATCCTCTCCTTGAGCCACATCATCAAAATTAATGTAGCCGTTAGATGAACTAAATCAGTCCATAATAGCCGTCTGATCTAGACGTTGAGAGGCTCTGCACTAAGCCACATGCAAGCATGCAGAAATACCGTGGCATGCATGTGAGTGGGTTTTAAATCACATCAACATGTCTTCATGCAAGCATGCACCGGTAGCATGCATGTAAGTGAGCTTTTAAGTCCCATTAACATGTCAAAAAGAAAAATATAATCCCATTATGCAGTAGGAGTTGGCTGATCTTTTTTCCTTACGTGGGATGATCAAAATGATGATGGGAGTTTATTTAGTTTGGCTACCACATTTGTCATGCGGTTATACAGTTTTTTTTAGTTCTATGAAATCGATAATTTTGTGTAGAGAGATACATGGTTGTTCCGCGGCAACGTGTGGGGACTCATCTAGTAATATTTAGGAACAGAGGGAGTACTATGTAAAGAGTTAGGTGTCGCATGGTGTCCAGAAAATATGGTGATAGTGTGAGGTGGGCCATGTAATCACTGAGCCTGCGTGTTTTCACTACTCTTGCACTCCTCCGCTGTAAGAATGGAGAAAATTGTAATCTAGTAGTACCTCCTTTCGCCGAAAGCATGGGACATCCAGTAGTCCTACCACCTCAGTAATAAAGACCAATGAGCCGTCAAATCACATAGACCCAGTAGTAAGTTGGACGGACGAAGCAACCATCGCTCTTGCGCCAGTGAGAGGTCGCGTCTGCTCTGCCCGGGCATGAATGCGTCACCGATTCATTGGAGCAGCGCTGACCGTTTCAGGCGAGAAGCGCGTACGGGCGATGGAGGGGCTTTGGGTGGGCCAGGCTGGTCAGGATCGAGCATGGCAGCTGTCCGCATGTCCCTACCGGACACGCCCGTAAACGAGAGGATGCACCGACTCTCGCGGCTAAAATCGTACACTACACACCATCTCTCTATAGGAGTAGGTCGATCTGTCGCTCTCTCTAACACACACATGCTATTAAACACACACACACACACGCGCGCGTGCGCACGCGCGCACACGCACGCACCTTGGTCCCGTTGCACCTTCTAACGTGACTTATTACACCTAGATGGAGGGAGTAGTAAGTATACGAGATACGGTGGCACACTGACTTAAGTCGAATACAAGTGCCCAAAATTGTGTGCATGTTATAATAAGGATTTACTTAAAATAGTACGTGAGCGAACAGAGGGATCAATTGGACAGTGTTCCCGAGCAGTAGCGAGATGTGTGAGGTAAGATACACCGCTGGCGCTTTTAATTTTTCTTATTAATTTGTTTGTTTCACCCTCTGACTGGTGGGACCCAACGTACTAAGTGGAGAGAGGTAAGGTGACTAAGGCTGCATTATTTCTGCACCAATGTGGATAGTCTTACCACCAAAGCCACATGACACGATTATGATTGAAATCCCAATGACTCCCACACACACAAAAAAACACGGCATGCTTGTCACACGAATGCAGGATGTATAAAAGGTTATTTTCCTCTCGTTGAACATAACGGGAGGTTGTGTAGCTGGTTAGCTTGTTCACTCATCAAACTTGAGGTCTCGGGTTCGATAACTACACTTGAGCATAATTTGTGCCAGGAGGATTCTTTGACTGGTCAAAATGGATGGGTACGGAGCTATACGATCTCGTAGTAACCGTAGTGACCGTATAATCACCTCATCACGTATAAGCTGCAACCTCGGCACTTGTTTTCTAGGGTTTGCACGCTTCACACTCTCTCTCCAGTACATATATACACGCTGGAGCCTCAGCGCTTGTAGTTGCTCTCTTCAAACTCTCTAGCCCTATCCAGATCTAAACAAGACTTCGTTGGCCTCTCTCTCCCCTCACTGCTGCTCAAAGAGCCGGCAGGAACCGTCCACCGGGAAGGGAAGGAGGCTTAACGCTATCGCCATCGGCGAGGGAGGGAATCCACTACCGGTGCAGCTGTTCACTTTCACCCAGCGGCGCTGCGGGAGGGCCTCGGACCCCTTCTTCTTCGCCACTGTCCCGTCGCCCACCGAACCACACCCCAAGAACCTTAAGGTATAATTTACTTACTCCACATGCATTGCTCTAGCTACATGTATACCATGTATCTAGGACGTGGTTAAAAGATGAAAGGAGTGGGGGAAAGTAGTGGGAAAAGTTGTATATAACATGAATCTAGGACGTGGTTCAAAGAGGAAATGAAGGGGGAAAGTTGTATAGCATGAATCTAGGACGTGGTTCAAAGAGGAAAGGAATGGGGGAAAGTACTGGGGAAAGTTGTATCGCATAAATCTAGGACGTGGTTCAAAGAGGAAAGTGTAGGACCTTGAGAAGAAGTAAGTAAGTCTAGAGGGGGGGGGGTAATTAGACTACTTGACCAATTAAAAATTATGCCTTTTCCCAATTTTAGTATTTGGCAGATTTTAGCTATCTTAGAACAAGTCAAGCAATCTTCACACAATTCAAGCAAGCATGCAAAGAGTATATGAGCAGCGGAAAGTAAAGCATGCAACTTGCAAGAATGTAAAGGGAAGGGTTTGGAGATTTCAAACGCAATTTGGAGACACGGTGATTTTTGAGCCGTGGTTCCGATAGGTGGTGCTATCGTACATCCACATTGATGGAGACTTCAACCCACGAAGTGTAACGGTTGCGCGTGTCCACGGAGGGCTCCACCCACAAAGGGTCCATGAAGAAGCAACCTTGTCTATCCCACCATGGTCGTCGCCCACGAAGGACTTGCCTCACTAGCGGTAGATCTTCACGAAGTAGGCGATCTCCTTACCCTTACAAACTTCTTGGTTCAACTCCACAATCTTGTCGGAGGCTCCCAAGTGACACCTATCCAATCTAGGAGACACCACTCTCCAAGAAGTAACAAATGGTGTGTTGATGATGAACTCCTTGCTCTTGTGCTTCAAATGAAGTCTCCCCAACACTCAACTCTCTCTCATAGGATTTGGATCTGGTGGAAAGGAGATTTGAGTGGAAAGCAACTTGGGGAAGGCTAGAGATCAAGATTCATATGGTAGGAATGGAATATCTTGGCCTCAACACATGAGTAGGTAGTTCTCTCTCAGAAATGGTAAGTTGGAAGTGTAGGTTTGTTCTGATGGCTCTCTCCACGAATGAAGAGGAGGTGGAGGGGTATATATAGCCTCCACACAAAATCTAACCGTTACACACAATTTACCTATCTCAGTGGGACCGAATCAACAAACTCGGTCAGACTGATTCAGTAAACAATGTGACCGTTAGGGTTTTCGGTGGGACCGAAATGCAACTCGGTAGGACCGATATGGTTACGGTTAGGGCATAACGTAATCTCGGTGAGACCGATTACACAAACTCGGTGAGACCGATTTTGGTAATAAGCTAACCAGAGAGTTGGTCAGGCAAACTCGGTGGGACCGATTACTCAAACTCGGTGGGACCGATTTTGGTAATAAGTTAACCAGAGAGTTTGCATTGTAATCTTGGTAGTACCGATTGCTCAAACTCGGTAAGACCGATTTTGATAATGGACATACACAAAGAGATTGTAATCCCATCTCGGTGAGACCGAGATCCCTATCGGTGAGACCGATTTGCCTAGGGTTTGTGGCAATGGCTATGACATCAAAACTCGGTGACGCCGGATAGAAAGAATCGGTGGGGCCGAGTTGGACTTTAGGTTTAGGTCATATGTGTGGATGTGGGAAAGTAGTTGAGGGCTTTGGAGCATATCACTAAGCACTATGGAGCAAGAAACTCATTAAGCAACACCTCATCCCTCCTTGATAGTATTGGCTTTTCCTATAAACTCAATGTGATCTTGGATCACTAAAATACAAAATGAAGAGCCTTGATCTTGAAGCTTGAGCCAATCCTTTGTCCTTAGCATCTAGAGGGAGTTCCACATCCTTTAGTCCATGCCACTCCATTGTTGAACTTGTCTGAAATATACTAGATAAAAGTGTTAGTCCAACAGGAGATATGTTGACATTAATTACCAAAACCACCTGGGGAGCACTTGTGCTTTCAGTCTCCCCCTTTTTGGTAATTGATGGAAGCATACATCTAAGCTTTAGATAAAGATATAGAGAATGGCAAGTAAAGCTTTGGAAAGACATGTAACAAGCATAGGCTCCCCTTACATGTATGCAATTATGTGAATATTGAATATAGAAGCATGTGAATGCATGAACATGACAGAGTAAGCAATGTGTTACATGTATCTTGGCCATATGCATCAGAGCAAAGAATATTAAAAAAAATACCTTCATGCTCATCAGTCCTTCTTGCAAACAATATGTACATCAGCAAGAATTCCTCATACACATGATTGTGATGCATATACTTACCTTGTGGTCTTGAGTTGGCTTAGGATGGAATGAACTTGCGTAAACAAGGTTAGATAACACAGATACACCTACTAGCCAGAGCAAACAAAATAAACCACAAGAATACCAAGACTGGGATGACATGTAGAGAGTGAGTACTAAGTACCACATTTATCATAGACATGTCCCCAAAGGTAAAGATATGCAATGAATTTAAATAATTTCTTTCCCTTAGATGTCTTGCTCCCCCTGAATCTAGCATGGGATACTGGGAGAAGATAGGGAACACAAAATTAGAGCTGAAAGGAACAAATGAACAGAGCTAATGCAAATAAGCACATATGAACATGTCTTTCCCCTCAAGAAGACATGTGGCATCTCTCCTCTTGAACACCAAGCATATCCTTGAGGATTACTTTCTTCTTGAGTATTCTCTCCCCCCGGAGGTCTCTCTCTCCCCCTATGGAAGTGATAATCTCTCTCTCCCTTCGGAAGTGATAAGCTTTGATGTGATCTCTCTCTCCCCCTTTGACATCAATTTCCAAGAAGGGCCTTCTGGAATTTGTCGTGAATGGGTTTGATCCTTGAGTCACAGCACAAAGCATTGATAAAAATGTGATGCTTGTAGAGGACAAGATTCATTGAGTGGAGCTGGAACAGAAGATAAAGATGAATAAGTGGCAAAATGCTTTTCGTGTTGTGAAATCAGTGGCACCGAGTGGTATGCTTCGGTTGCACCGAGAGGATTCGGTTGGACCAAAAATAACAAACCGGTGAGACCGAGTTCATCGCAGAGAAAACACTTGTCACCTCAGCTCACTAGACTAGTAAGATCTCACAAAGATTTGCAAGGAATTAACTAAATGATATGCAATGAATTGGATGCTGGAAATGCAGAACAAACAGAAAAGAAAGAAATCTAGATGAAGTTTTTTTTAGTTTTTTTTGAAAGGGGAAACAAACATGCATGAGACAAATGCAAGAGCACGGAAAATAACATAAGAGAACTTCATCTAGAGATGGTCGGCGACAAAGTCACCTATGTTAGAGTACATTGACTTAGGAGTCAAGTGAGATCACTTGATCATAGGTCATACTCATCGTTTAAGCTCAATGGTTACCACTTTTTGTTTAAGCATCTTGATGTATTCACATCTTGTCAAGTTGCTTTAACTCATGTCTCGGAGTAAAGCTTCTCTAAGATGGAATGACATACCTTGGGTGGTGGTGTTGATCATGTAGTTGAACTTGTGTGGGTTGCTCAAGGTTGATGTAGCTCATCAAGAGTTGGGAGCACCACTTGGAATTTGAGTTCATCTACCTACATGGGTTAGTTCTTGCAAGGAAGAGCACTTGTGTATCCAAAAATGACAATCATGAAACTTAACATAGAATTTTTCAAAGGAGATGTTTGAATGGTTCCGAGCTTCCTTGTCGTCAACCACCATAGTGTCGAGACTTGGTGATGTAGAGATTGCTCAAGATATGAGTGGGTTACAATCTCATGGAATTTGATTCAACCAAGTACCTACATGGGTTAGATAACATGCAAGATGCAAATATATCCAAGACATAAGATTTTCATCATAAGAGAAATATCAAGGATTAGTCATAAGCTCATGTCTTGCATGTATCCAATGGAGTTTGTGCTCCAAGTTTGAAGCATCAATGATGTTCAGTTCTCCTCTCAACCTGCAAAACACTTTCTCATCAAGAGGTTTAGTGAAAATATCCGCTAATTGCTTTTCGGAGCGAACATGCTTAAGATCAATGTCACCCTTAGCAACATGATCTCGAATGAAATGATGACGAACTTCAATATGCTTAGTTCGAGAATGTTGCATGGGATTATGACCAATTTTGATAGCACTTTCATTGTCACAAAGCAATGGAACATGTTTCACATATATCCCATAATCTTTAAGAGTTTGGGTCATCCAAAGTAATTGAGCACAACATGAACCAGCGGCAATGTATTCCGCTTCGGCGGTAGATAAGGATACTGAGTTTTGTTTCTTGGAAGACCAAGACACAAGAGATCTACCAAGAAATTGACAAGTACCCGAAGTGGACTTTCTATCAACCTTGTCTCCGGCATAGTCCGAGTAGGAGTAGCCAACAAGATGAAAAGAGGCCCTCTTAGGATACCAAATGCCAAAATTTGGCGTATGAATTAAATATCTCACTATCCTTTTCACGGCCTTAAGATGACATTCTTTAGATGCAGCTTGATATCTTGCATACATGCACACACTTAGCATAATATCGGGACGTGAAGCACATAGGTATAACAATGAACCAATCATAGAGCGATAAACCTTTTCATCAACCGGTTCACCATGTTTGGTCAAATCAAGATGTCCACTAGTAGGCATGGGTGTAGACATACCTTTGCATTCTTGCATATTGAACTTCTTGAATAAGTCCTTAGTGTACTTCGTTTGAGAGACAAAAGTACCTTCCTTAGTTTGCTTGATTTGCAATCCAAGAAAGAATTTGAGTTCACTCATCATTGACATCTCAAACTTCTCCGACATTAGCTTTCCAAACTTCTCACTAAAATGAGGGTTAGTTGATCCAAATATAATATCATAAACATAAATTTGGCATACAAATAATTCTCCATTAACCCTTTTAGTAAAAAGTGTAGAAACAATTTTTCCAATTTCAAATCCTTTTTCAATAAGGAACTTGGTTAAGCATTTATACCAAGCTCTAGGAGCTTGCTTAAGACCATAAAGAGCTTTGCGAATTTTGTAGACATGATTGGGTTTCTTAGGATTGATAAAACCGGGAGGTTGTTTAACATAAACTTCCTCCTCTATTTCACCATTTAGAAAAGCACTTTTAATGTCCATTTGGTACAAGGTGATATCATGGTGATTAGCATAGGCAAGTAAGATGCGAATGGACTCAAGTCTAGCAACAGGAGCATAAGTCTCACCATAGTCCATACCTTCGACTTGTGTGTAGCCTTGGGCGACGAGACGTGCTTTGTTGCGAACTACTTGTCCATATTCATCTTGCTTGTTGCGAAACACCCATTTGGTACTGATGATGTTGTGGTTGTTGTCGGGCTTCTCAACCAATGTCCAAACTTGATTTCTCTCAAAGTTGTGTAGCTCTTCATGCATAGCATTTATCCAATCCGGATCTTCCAATGCTTCTTCGACCTTCATAGGTTCAATGCTAGAGATGAATGAATAGTTTTCACAAAAGTTAGCTAAACGAGTTTTAGAGCGAGTGATTCTCCCGGTTTGAATATCATTGTAGATTTTCTCGACGGGATGGTCTTTAGCAATTCTTGCTCGAACTCGTGAAATCTTTTGCTTGGGTCTTGGTTGAACATCTTCTTCATCTTGTTCTTCTTCTTGTTGGCCTTCTTCATTATGGGCATTGTTGTTGTGTTGTCGTGGTGGAGAAGGAGGTTGTTGACGTTCTTGATGTACTTCCTTGTTTTCTTCATCTTGGTGTGTCCCACTTGTGGATGCTTCCATATCAACTCTTGGTTCACCTTGTCGTGAAGTAGAAGCTTCCACTTGGACGGACGAGGTACTCTCCTTCACCTCTGTTGGACGAACCTTGCCAATAGACAAGTCTTGGATTGCTTCCGAGGGATCTTTGCCTCCTACATCAATTGGCAATTGCTCTACTTGCGAGCCGTTAGATTCATCAAACTTCACATCTACCATCTCTTCAACCTTTCGAGTGAAATTGTTGTAGACACGGTATGTGTGAGAGTTTGAGCCATAACCAAGTAGAAAACCTTCATGAGATTTAGGAGCAAATTTAGAACGACGATGCTTATCAAGAATGTAGCACTTTGAGCCAAATACTTGAAAGTATCCAACTTGGGGTTTGTTACCGGTGAGGAGCTCGTATGCCGTCTTGCCGAGTAGCTTGTGAAGATACAAGCGATTTGTTGCATGACAAGCTGTCTCAACCGCTTCTGCCCAAAATTGCTTCGGCGTCTTGTACTCATCAAGAATCGTTCTCGCCATTTTGATGAGCGTCCGGTTCTTCCTCTCAACAACTCCATTTTGTTGAGGTGTGTATGTAGCCGAGAACTCGTGTGAAATCCCTTCTTCGTCAAGAATGGTGTCCACATTTGCGTTCTTGAACTCCGTTCCGTTGTCGCTGCGAACCTTCTTGATCTTCACTTCAAACTGATTTTGAGCCTTCCTGGCGAAGTTTTTGAAGATCTTTTGGACCTGCGATTTGTCATCGAGAAAGAACACCCACGTAAATCTTGAAAAATCATCAACTATAACTAGACCAAAAGAATTTCCACCGAGACTCTTGTAAGCGTTGGGACCAAAAAGATCCATGTGAAGTAGCTCAAGTGGCCTCCGTGTGGTCATGATGTTCTTCACGGGATGCCTTCCTCCAACCTGTTTACCTGCTTGACAAGCACTGCAAAGTCTATCCTTATCAAATATGACATCGTTAACACCAAGGATATGATTCCCTTTAATGAGCTTTTCAAGGTTTCTCATGCCAACGTGACCTAGTCGTCTATGCCATAACCAACCTTTAGAGGATTTAGCAATGAAGCTAGTTCTAGGTTGGGCCTTTTTAGTGAAATCAACAATGTAAAGATCACCTCTACGTATACCGGTAAAGACTATTTTATGGTTGTCTCTACGAAATACTTGGCAATCTACTTCAGTAAATAGGACATTGAAACCGAAATTAGCAAGTCTAGATACTGAAAGTAAGTTGTAGCCAAGAGATTCAACGAGCATAACATTCTGAATTGAGCTATCATGTGAGATGGCCACCTTACCAAGGCCCACCACCTTACCCTTTGAATTGTCACCAAAAGTGACATATTTTCGAGGACTATCATTTTCAGCAAGCTCACGAAACATGTCTTTATCTCCGGTCATGTGATTGGTATATCCACTGTCAAGAACCCATTCCTTTCCTCCTGCTATATATCCCCGAAGGTTTGCCATAAGACCAAAGTGTCTCATTGCATCATCAAGATCAACGTCATCATCCTCATCCTCATCATAGTATCCATGTTCAACATCGTCATGTGGTGGATCGATTCCTAGTGAGAGTGATTCATTAGTATGAGTTTGACAATAATCTCCTCTATGAATTCTAGTAGCTTCAGAAATAATATCGCTAATAATTCCAACATTTCCTTTGGCACGCATAAGATTTGTAAGTTCAAATAGACGATTACCAAACATAGGATCATTGGAATTCATCTTACTCAAGGCAATAGACTTATGAAGAATTTCATCCAGATTTTTCAAGGAATAATTAGGAAACCGTTCCTCAAGAAATTTCCATATAGTGTAGGCACACTCAAGAGTAGGCAGTTTTCCAATCAAGTTTCTAGGCAAGCCTCTAGTGATCAGATTAACAGTTCTAACATTCCTAACATGTCAATCAACTCATCAAGGGTAGGATTCATAGGATCAACACAAGGTGCACAAGGACTAGTAATGTACTTGTTCAAATGATATTGATTGGAAATTACAAGCATCTCATTTCTCCACTCATGAAAATACTCTCCATCAAGTATAGGCACTCTATGTCTAAGACTCCCCAAAGTAGACTCATCCATCTTCCTCCAATGGTGATTAAACCAAAGCAATGGAGACCAATGCTCTGATACCACTTGTAGGACCTTGAGAAGAAGTAAGTAAGTCTAGAGGGGGGGTGATTAGACTACTTGACCAGTTAAAAATTATGCCTTTTCCCAATTTTAGTATTTGGCAGATTTTAGCTATCTTAGCACAACTCAAGCAATCTTCACACAATTCAAGCAAGCATGCAAAGAGTATATGAGCAGCGGAAAGTAAAGCATGCAACTTGCAAGAATGTAAAGGGAAGGGTTTGGAGATTTCGAACGCAATTTGGAGACACGGTGATTTTTGAGCCGTGGTTCCGATAGGTGGTGCTATCGCACATCCACGTTGATGGAGACTTCAACCCACGAAGTGTAACGGTTGCGCGAGTCCATGGAGGGCTCCATCCACGAAGGGTCCATGAAGAAGCAACCTTGTCTATCCCACCATGGCCGTCGCCCACGAAGGACTTGCCTCACTAGCGGTAGATCTTCACAAAGTAGGCGATCTCCTTGCTCTTACAAACTTCTTGGTTCAAATCCACAATCTTGTCGGAGGCTCCCAAGTGACACCTAGCTAATCTAGGAGACACCACTCTCCAAGAAATAACAAATGGTGTGTTGATGATGAACTCCTTGCTCTTGTGCTTCAAATGATAGTCTCCCCAACACTCAAGTCTCTCTCATAGGATTTTGGATCTGGTGGAAAGGAGATTTGAGTGGAAAGCAACTTGGGGAACGTTAGAGATCAAGATTCATATGGTAGGAATGGAATATCTTGGCCTCAACACATGAGTAGGTAGTTCTCTCTCAGAAATGGTAAGTTGGAAGTGTAGGTTTGTTCTGATGGCTCTCTCCACGAATGAAGAGGAGGTGGAGGGGTGTCGGTGTCAAAACCAGCGGATCTCGGGTAGGGTGTCCCAAGCAGTGCGTCTTAGGATCAATTGGATTGGGCCGAGGACCCCCATGGCCGTATACTCATGGGCCAGTCCAGACAGCTGCCGTATACAAGGAAGAATCCACAAGACTTGGCGATCAAGACAAGGACTCCTCCCCCACCGGCGTATTCGGCTAGGACTCATGTTATCCTAGGTCTCTGGTGCATTATATAAACCGGGGCCAGGCTAGTCGATAGACATATACAACAATCATACCATAGGCTAGCTTCTAGGGTTTAGCCTCTCTGATCTCGTGGTAGATCAACTCTTGTACTACCCATATCATCAATATTAATCAAGCAGGAGTAGGGTTTTACCTCCATCGAGAGGGCCCAAACCTGGATAAACATTGTGTCTGTTGCCTCCTGTTACCATTGATCGTAAGACGCACTGCTTGGGACCCCCTACCTCGCCCTAAACCCTAAACTCTAAACCCTAAACCCTTGGCTTGACCGAGGACTGCGCCCTACCTCCGATCGTCATGTTCGGATGAAGGCATTCATCAACACCAACTCCAATCTTTATCAAGACCATGGAGGAGTCATCCATGGAGCTCGGGGGCAAAACGTCAACATTGCCCTCAGGCGACCGTGCTGTTTTTCTGGACAACAAACTTTTATCCGCCGCCATCGCCTCCTCGAGTGTCGCTTAAACGATTACTTCGGTGTAATTATGCGGAATTAAGTCTACAACAACCCTACAAAAATTTCGTCGAGTTCCGATGGAGGAATCTCCGGCAATCTCCGATATACCGGAGCCCTGTTGAATCTGAACGAGTGTCCGTACGAGTTTAGGGTGAGGTATCCAACATCTAGCTCGGATGTCCTTTGGAGGATCCAACCGTTGATTTGCTGCAGAATTCCCATATCTACCACCTGCCAAAAATTCAGCTCGATCTGACCGTCCAAACTCCGGGAAACTTCCGATTAGTCCATCACTTTTTGGATCTTTTTTCTGCGCGAGAACGAATCCGACCCGAATTCATCTTCTTTATGAACGGGATCTCGGACATCCTTTTTGAAGGAAGTTTTCGTATGGGGTGTTTGAAGGAAATATGCCCTAGATGCAATAATAAAGTTATTATTTATTTCCTTATATCATGATAAATGTTTATTATTCATGCTAGAATTGTATTAACCGGAAACATAATACATGTGTGAATATATAGACAAACATAGTGTCACTAGTATGCCTCTACTTGACTAGCTCGTTTATCAAAGATGGTTATGTTTCCTAGCTATGGACAAAACAATTGTCATTTGATTAACGGGATCACATCATTAGGAGAATGATGTGATTGACTTGACCCATTCCGTTAGCTTAGCACTTGATCGTTTAGTATGTTTTTATTGCTTTCTTCATGACTTATACATGTTCCTGTAACTATGAGAATTATGGAACTCCCATTTACCGGAGGAACACTTTGGGTACTACAAAACGTCACAACGTAACTGGGTGATTATAAAGGAGTACTACAGGTGTCTCCGAAGGTACATGTTGAGTTGGCGTATTTCGAGATTAGGTTTTGTCACTCCGATTGTCGGAGAGGTATCTCTGGGCCCTCTCGGTAGTGCACATCACTATAAGCCTTGCAAGCGATGTAGCCAATGAGTTGGTTACGGAATGATGCATTACATAACGAGTAAAGAGACTTGCCGGTAACGAGATTGAACTAGGTATTGGATACCAACGATCGAATCTCGGCAAGTAACATACCAATGACAAAGGGAACAAAGTATGTTGTTATGCGGTTGGACCGATAAAGATCTTCGTAGAATATGTAGGAGCCAATATGGGCATCCAGGTTCCGCTATTGGTTATTGACCAAGAATAGTTCTAGGTCATGTCTACATAGTTCTCGAACCCGTAGGGTCCGCACGCTTAAGGTTTCAATGACAGTTATATTATGAGTTTATGAGTTTTGATGTATCGAAGTTTGTTCGGAGTCCTGGATGTGATCACAGACATGACGAGGAGTCTCGAAATGGTTGAGACATAAATATTGATATATTGGACGACTAGATTCGGACACCGGAAGTGTTCCGGGTGATTTCGGAGAAAAGCGGAGTGCCGGAGGGTTACCGGAACCCCCCCGGAGAGTTAATGGGCCACATGGGCCTTGGTGGGAAGAGAGAGGGGCGGCCAGGAAGGGCCGCGCGCCCCCTCTCCCTCTGGTCCGAATTGGACTAGGAGGGGGGGCGGCGCCCCCCTCTTTCCTTCCCCTCCTCTCCCCCTTCCTTCCCCTCCTAGTAGGAGTAGGAAAGGAGGAGTCCTACTCCTACTAGGAGGAGGACTCCTCCTCCTGGCGCGCCCAACAAGGGCCGGCCGGCCTCCCCCTGCCTCCTTTATATACGGGGGCAGGGGGCACCCCATGACACACAAGTTGATCTACGGATAGTTCCTTAGCCGTGTGCGGTGCCCTCCTCCACCATATTCCACCTCGGTCATATCGTCGCGGAGTTTAGGCGAAGCCCTGCGCCGGTAGAACATCATCATCGTCACCACGCCATTGTGCTGACGGAACTCATCCCTGACACCCTGCTGGATCGGAGTCCGAGGATCGTCATCGAGCTGGACGTGTGCTGAACTCGGAGGTGCCATACGTTCGGTACTTGGATCGGTCAGATCGTGAAGACGTACGACTACATCAATCGCATTGTCATAACGCTTCCGCTTACGGTCTACGAGGGTACATGGACAACACTCTCCCCTCTCGTTGCTATGTCATCACCATGATCTTGCGTGTGCGTAGGATTTTTTTTGAAATTACTACGTTCTCCAACAGTGGTATCAGAGCCTGGTTTTATGCGTAGATGTCATATGCACGAGTAGAACACAAGTGAGTTGTGGGCGATACAAGTCATACTGCTTACCAGCATGTCATACTTTGGTTCGGCGGTATTGTGAGATGAAGCAGCCCGGACCGACATTACGCGTACGCTTACGCGAGACTGGTTTCACCGTTACGAGCACTCGTGCTTAAAGGTGACTGGCGGGTGTCTGTCTCTCTCACTTTAGCTGAATCGAGTGTGGCTACGCCCGGTCCTTGCGAAGGTTAAAACAGCACTAACTTGACGAACTATCGTTGTGGTTTTTGATGCGTAGGTAAGAACAGTTCTTGCTAAGCCCGTAGCAGCCACCTAAAATTTGCAACAACAAAGTAGAGGACGTCTAACTTGTTTTTGCAGGGCATGTTGTGATGTGATATGGTCAAGACATGATGCTATATTTTATTGTATGAGATGATCATGTTTTGTAACCGAAGTTATCGGCAACTGGCAGGAGCCATACGGTTGCCGCTTTATTGTATGAAATGCAAACGCCCTGTAATTGCTTTACTTTATCACTAAGCGGTAGCGATAGTCATAGAAGCAATAGTTGGCGAGACGACAACGATGCTACGATGGAGATCAAGGTGTCGCGCCGGTGACGATGGTGATCATGACAGTGCTTCGGAGATGGAGATCACAAGCACAAGATGATGATGGCCATATCATATCACTTATATTGATTGCATGTGATGTTTATCCTTTATGCATCTTATCTTGCTTTGATTGACGGTAGCATTTTAAGATGATCTCTCACTAAAATTATCAAGAAGTGTTCTCCCTGAGTATGCACCGTTGCCAAAGTTCGTCGTGCCCAGACACCACGTGATGATCGGGTGTGATAAGCTCTACGTCCATCTACAACGGGTGCAAGCCAGTTTTGCACACGCAGAATACTCAGGTTAAACTTGACAAGCCTAGCATATGCAGATATGGCCTCGGAACACGGAGACCGAAAGGTCGAGCGTGAATCATATAGTAGATATGATCAACATAGTGATGTTCACCATTGGAAACTACTCCATCTCACGTGATGATTGATAATGGTTTAGTTGATTTGGATCACGTGATCACTTAGATGACTAGAGAGATGTCTGTCTAAGTGGGAGTTCTTAAATAATATGATTAATTGAACTTGAATTTATCATGAACTTATTCCTGGTAGTATTTTGCAAATTGTGTTATAGATCAATAGCTCGCGTTGTTGCTTCCCTATGTTTTTATAGTGTTCCTAGAGAAAACTATGTTGAAAAATGTTAGTAGCAATGATGCGGACTTGGTTCGTGATCTGAGGTTTAATCCTCATTGCTGCACAGAATAATTATGTCCTTGATGCACCGCTAGGCGACAGACCTATTGCAGGAGCAGATGTAGACGTTATGAACGTTTGGCTAGCTCAATATGATGACTACTTGATAGTTTAGTGCACCATACTTAACGGCTTGGAATCGGGACTTCATAGATGTTTTGAACGTCATGGACCATATGAGATGTTCCAGGAATTGAAGTTAATATTTCAAGCAAATACCCGAGTTGAGAGATATGAAGTCTCCAACAAGTTCTATTGCTAAAAGATGGAGGAGAATCGCTCAACTAGTGAGCATTTGCTCAGATTGTCTGGGTACTACAATCGCTTGAATCAAGTGGGAGTTAATCTTCCAAATAAGATAGTGATTGACAGAATTCTCTAGTCACCACCACCAAGTTAGTAGAACTTCGTGATGAACTATAATGCAAGGGATGACGAAAACGATTCCCGAGCTCTTCGTGATGCTGAAATTGACGAAGGTAGAACTCAAGAAAGAGCATCAAGTGTTGATGATTGACAAGACCACTAGTTTTAAGAAAAGGGCAAAGGGAAAGAAAGGGAACTTCAACTAGAATGACAAGCAAGTTGTCACTCCCACAAAGAAGCCCAAAGCTAAACCAAAGCCTGAAACTGAGTGCTTACACTGCAAAAGGAAATGGTCACTGGAAACGGGAATACCCTGAATATTTGGTAGATAAAAAGGATGGCAAATTGAACAAGGGTATATTTGATATATAGGTTATTGATGTGTGCCTTACTAGTGTTTATAGTAACCCCTGAGTATTTGATACTTGTTCGATTGCTAAGATTAGTAACTCGGAACAGGAGTTACAGAATAAATAGAAACTAGTTGAGGGTGAAGTGATGATGTGTGTTGGAAGTGGTTCCAAGATTGATATGATCATCATCGCACACTCCCTATACTTTTGGGATTAGTGTTAAACCTAAATAAATGTTATTTGGCATTTGCGTTGAGCATGAATATGATTTGATCATGTTTATTGCAATACGGTTATTCATTTAAAGTCAAAGAATAATTGTTGTTCTGTTTACATGAATAAGACCTTCGATGGTCATACACCCAATGAACATAGTTTGTTGGATCTCGATCGTAGTGATACACATATTCATAATATTGATGCCAAAAGATGAAAAGTTAATAATGATAGTGCAACTTGTTTGTGGCACTGCCGTTTGGGTCATATCGGTGTAAAGCGCATGAAGAAACTCCATAAAGATGGATTTTTGGAATCACTTGGTTATGAATCATTTGATGCTTGCGAACCGTGCCTTTTGGGCAAGATGACTAAAAACTCCGTTCTCCGGAACAATGGGACAAGCTACTGACTTATTGGAAATAATACATACCGATGTATGCGATCCAATGAGTGTTGATGCTCATGGCAAATATCGTTATTTTCTGACCTTCACAAAATGATTTGAGCAGATATGGGTATATCTACTTGATGAAACACAAGTCTGAAACATTTGAAAAGTTCAAAGAATTTCAGAGTGAAGTGGAAAAATCATCGTAACAAGAAAATAAAGTTTCTACGATCTGATCGCAGAGACGAATATTTGAGTTACGAGTTTGGTCTTCAGATAAAACAATGTGGAATAGTTTCACAGCTCACGCCACCTGGAACACCACAATGTTATGGTGTGTCCGAACGTCGTAACCGCACTTTATTGGATATGGTGCGATCTATGATGTTTCTTACCGATTTACCACTATCGTTTTGGGGTTATGCATTAGAGACAGCTGCATTCACGTTTAATAGGGCACCATCTAAATCCGTTGAGACGACACCGTATGATCTATGGTTTAGCAGTAAACCTAAGCTGTCGTTTCTTAAAGTTTGGAGTTGCGATGCTTATATGAAAAAGGTTTTCAACTTGATAAGCTCGAACCCAAATCGGAGAAGTGCGTCTTCATAGAATACCCAAAGGAAACTGTTGGGTACACCTTCTATCACAGATCCGAAGGCAAAACATTCATTGCCAAGAATGGATCCTTTCTAGAGAAGAAGTTTCTCTCGAAAGAAGTGAGTGGGAGGAAAGTAGAACTTGATGAGGTAAATGTACCTGCTCCCTTATTGGAAATTAGTTCATCACAGAAATCTGTTCCTGTGACTACTACACCAATTAGTGAGGAAGTTAATGATGATGATCATGAAACTTCAGATTAAGTTACTACAGAACCTCGTAGGTCTTACAGAGTAAGATCTACACCAGAGTGGTACGGTAATCCTGTTCTGGAAGTTATGTTACTAGACCATGACGAACCTACGAACTATGAAGAAGCGATGGTGAGCCCAGATTCCGCAAAATGGCTTGAGGCCATGAGATCTGAGATAAGATCCATGTATGAAAACAAAGTATGGACTTTGATTGACTTGCCCAATGATCGGCGAGACATTGAGATTAAATGGATCTTCAAGAGGAAGACGGACGCTGATAGTGTTACTATCTACAAAGCTAGAATTGTCGCAAAAGGTTTTCGACAAGTTCAAGATGTTGACTACGATGAGAGTTTTTTCACTCGTATCTATGCTTAAGTCTGTCTGAATCATGTTAGCAATTGCCACATTTTATGAAATCTGGCAAATGGATGTCAAAACTGCATTCCTTAGTGGATTTTTTTAAAGAAGAGTTGTATATGATGCAACCAGAAGGTTTTGTCAATCCGAAAGGTGCTAACAAATTTTTTGAAATAGTTCAAAATGGAACAGTCAAAGAAGGAGTTCTTGCCTGTGTTACAAGGTGTGAAGTTGAGTAAGACTCAAGACCCGACCATTGCAGAAAATGGAAAGAGAATGAAAAGTCATTCCCTATGCCTCAGTCATAGGTTCTATAAAGTATGCTATGCTGTGAACCAGACCTATTGTATACCTTGCTCTGTGTTTGGCAAAGGAATACAATTTTGATCTAATAGTAGATCACTGGACAACGGTCAAGAATATCCTTAGTGAGGACCAAGGAAATACTTCTCGATTATGGAGGTGATAAAAGAGCCCGTTGTAAAAAGTTACGTCGGTGCAAGCTTTTACACCGATCCAGATGACTCTAAATCTCAATCTGGATACATATTGAAAGTGGGAGCAATTAGCTAGAGTAGCTCCACGCAGAGCATTGTAGACATAGAATATTTGCAAAATACATACGGCTCTGAATGTGACAGACCCGTTGACTAAGCCTCTCTCACAAGCAAAACATGATCATACCTTAGTACTCTTTGGGTGTTAATCACATAGCGATGTGAACTAGATTATTTACTCTAGTAAACCCTTTGGGTGTTGGTCACATGACGATGTGAACTATGGGTGTTAATCACATACAGATGTGAATATTGGTGTTGAATCACATGATGATGTGAACTAGATTATTGACTCTAGTGCAAGTGGGAGACTGAAGGAAATATGCCCTAGAGGCAATAATAAATTTATTATTTATTTCCTTATATCATGATAAATGTTTATTATTCATGCTAGAATTGTATTAACCGGAAACATAATACATGTGTGAATATATAGAAAAACATAGTGTCACTAGTATGCCTCTACTTGACTAGCTCGTTTATCAAAGATGGTTATGTTTCCTAGCTATGGACAAAAGAGTTGTCATTTGATTAACGGGATCGCATCATTAGGAGAATGATGTGATTGACTTGACCCATTCCGTTAGCTTAGCACTTGATCGTATAGTATGTTGCTATTGCTTTCTTCATGACTTATACATGATCCTGTAACTATGAGAATTATGCAACTCCCGTTTACCGGAGGAACACTTTGGGTACTACCAAACGTCACAACGTAACTGGGTGATTATAAAGGAGTAGTACTGGTGTCTCCGAAGGTACATGTTGAGTTGGCGTATTTCGAGATTAGGTTTTGTCACTCCGATTGTCGGAGAGGTATCTCTGGGCCCTCTCGGTAATGCACATCACTATAAGCCTTGCAAGCGATGTAGCCAATGAGTTGGTTATGGAATGATGCATTACATAACGAGTAAAGAGACTTGCCGGTAACGAGATTGAACTAGGTATTGGATACCAACGATCGAATCTCGGGCAAGTAACATACCAATGACAAAGGGAACAAAGTATGTTGTTATGCAGTTTGACCGATAAAGATCTTCGTAGAATATGTAGGAGCCAATATGGGCATCCAGGTTCTGCTATTGGTTATTGACCAAGAATAGTTCTAGGTCATGTCTACATAGTTCTCAAACCCGTAGGGTCCACATGCTTAAGGTTTCGATGGCAGTTATATTATGAGTTTATGAGTTTTGATGTACCGAAGTTTGTTCGGGGTGCCGGATGTGATCACGGACATGACGAGGAGTCTCGAAATGGTCGAGACATAAATATTGATATATTGGACGACTATATTCGGACACCGGAAGTGTTCCGGGTGACTTCGGAGAAAACCGGAGTGCCGGAGGGTTACCGGAACCCCCCCGGAGAGTTAATGGGCCACATGGGCCTTGGTGGGAAGAGAGAGGGGCGGCCAGGAAGGGCCGCGCACCCCCTCTCCCTCTGGTCCGAATAGGACTAGGAGGGGGGGCGGCGCCCCCCTCTTTCCTTCCCCTCCTCTCCCCCTTCCTTACCCTCCTAGTAGGAGTAGGAAAGGAGGAGTCCTACTCCTACTAGGAGGAGGACTCTTCCTCCTGGCGCGCCCAACAAGGGCCGGCCGGCCTCCCCCTGCCCTCCTTTATATACGGGGGCAGGGGGGCACCCCATGACACACAAGTTGATCTACGGATCATTCCTTAGCCGTGTGCGGTGCCCCCCTCGACCATATTCCACCTCGGTCATATCGTCGCGGAGTTTAGGCGAAGCCCTGCGCCGGTAGAACATCATCATCGTCACCACGCCGTTGTGCTGACGGAACTCATCCCCGACACCCTGCTGGATCGGAGTCCGGGGATCGTCATCGAGCTGAACGTGTGCTGGACTCGGAGGTGTCGTACGTTCGGTACTTGGATCGGTCGGATCGTGAAGACGTATGACTACATCAACCGCGTTGTCATAATGCTTCCGCTTACGGTCTACGAGGGTACGTGGGCAACACTCTCCCCTCTCGTTGCTATGTCATCACCATGATCTTGCGTGTGCGTAGGAATTTTTTTGAAATTACTACGTTCTCCAACAGTGTTGTGTTTTATTCTCAAACACATCCCAGTAGTATTAAAAGTATTCTTGCAATACGAACTTCACCGCCGCGCCGGTGTCAAACCAGCTCGACAACATCACTCCACGGCGGCCGACCTACGTTAGACACGTCGTCGCTTTGTTGAGCCGAGCTCAATTTCTTCGGATCATCATCTCGGCCAGCCGAACAATAGTTCGGCATCGCGAAGGATAAATCGTCACCAACATCGCCGCCCCACGGATTACACGGAGCGGGCACACCTGCATCGCCACACGGTCACTTCATCAAGCCGGCATCGACCACGTCACGACATGCATCACTGGACCAGGGACTTCATCGTCTCTTCATCAACCTACTCCGGAGACTTCGGCGTTGCTGGCCGACCAGATCCGTCACGTTAGCTGGACCGAGGGCTTTGCCTCGGCGAGCCAACCTTTGCCAGCATCGCCATGCCGTTGCTTTATCGCCCATCAGGCGATAGGTGTGCGGATCGAGTCCCAATTTTGGGAATCACCTTTCTTCGGATTGCTACAACAAATAAGGCAGGTGCTATTAATCCTAGTATTTTTTGCTTGGTAGGGTTCATTTTCCCCAATGAATTATTACTCCGGTTTGTCCGTCATATGTACACAGGTCTATCAAATGGTGGCCGCATTAACGACGGTCGCATGGTGGTTCGGTTAGTTTCTGTACATAGTCCGGCGAACGCCGCATCCGGAACTCGAACCGACCTGTGAATTCAGGCCTTGCCATGCCTTTACCGCATCACGCTGCCGCCCTGCATCGACATTGACTTTAGCGCCAGGCCATATTTCTTTTATTACTCACTTTGCATAAATTATTTGTTATGCAACGAATTTTTTTTATTTTTATTTTTATTTTTATTACTATTATCTCCGGTTTGCACTATTTTTTGTGCACAGGAAAATGACCCAGCCAGACTATATCCTTTGGCGTCACCTCGGCTAGACGTGGGGCTTCGTCAACACTTCATTACCCCATGCCGGGGACTTCGGCATCCCCCTGCCGTCCTGCATTGACCATGCTATGTCACCACTTCGGAGTGCCGAGCTCTTTGCTTCGCCACCTCGGGACCGGCTCGGGGATGGAACCTTGTCCCGCGTCAAGCTCGGACCGCGTCATCAATACCGAACACATTAACGAGCTAAGTTGTCTTCATGCTCAAAGTTTTAAATTTTTAACTTGTGTTCGGCTCGGCCAAGCATTATACTTTTTTGGAAAAAAGCTGCTTGTAAAAATTTCCTTGTCCAAACTTTGTTTGTGACGTGCAAATTCAAATACCCCATTTACTTGGGGGCTTCCTTCATGAAGCTTTTTCCTCTTGCATATGATTATACTTGTACGGCTTCGTTCCTTGTTCGTGTATTACACCACAATATGCACCATATTGACTTAAGCGATTTGCAAGCTGGGTTGCCTGGCTCCTGTGCTTACCCCTACGTTCCCGATTGTTTGGCTAGGGAGTAAAGGGAGCACCTCTGCGATTGTCACGATTGGGTCAACCGAGCCGGACCTCAGACTGGGTGAAGCCGAAAGCTAGCGTTCTTATTGTTTTCAATCATGGTCGGCACACAATGGAACTCATGAGTACAAAAAATCTATTGCACAAGTCTCATAATAACAATGAGCACCGAAGAAAGGTATCGATGGGGGTACTATTTTCTTCAAAGATGCTTCTTACTCTTCGCAGTAATATAGCATAAGTTCCCTGAGCGCGCTTTGTCTGTTATAGCCTTATGGCCTGATTGCCTGGTTATTGGAAACACCATCGATATTCTCGACAGATGGAGTACATAACACTTTTCGGTCCTTGACCGAAGAGGGAGAAGCCGATGGTCGGTTAAGACGCGTTTAAAGTTCGGTTGAACATAGATATGATATAAGTACTTCGGTACATGCAATCATTCTTTTACCCAAGTCACTTGGGGGCTCTTAAATTTATATGAGCCATTTTATGATAAGTGTTTTTCTTCTTAGTCGTTGCAAAGTTTTTATTACTATTTATCACTCCTTTTATCAACACAAGTGTGCGGTCACTAGCCGGGGAGCCTAATTTCTCTCTCAAAGCCGCTAGAGTTTAGTTTGCTAAACTGGCCTAGTAAGAAGTACTCGGCCTTCGGGATAGGAGGTTGAAGCCGTAGGCTGACCCGCTTGAAGTTTTGAGATAGGATGTGTCATGTTAAAGCACGGCAGAAGCACCTTTTTTTTCTTCTAAAGTCCAATTTTCGGATTGGCACCAAACACTTGATCTAGTTCGGACATTAACCATTTGAATAAGTTTTTTGGCTTTTCGAGCCCATGGCACTATTAAACTATTTGTGTGTTTTCAGCACAAGTCTCACAGTGCAATGCCGGACACCTTTAGAGATTTGGCAAAAACATTCTCGGATATTCCTATATATGCATCGGTTTCGAATTGTGTCTTCGGTCAATAGTTGGGTTGCCCGGCTCCTGCGCTTGCCTCCTATGTTCCGCTTTGTTCGGCTAGGTGTGCAAAGGGAGAACCACTGTGATTGTGCTTCTAGCTCACATGGTTAAGCACCTCAGTGGAGAAAGCCGAAAACTGACTGTCACAATAAGCGTAAACTGGTCGGCGATCCGATGACGGTGTTAAACGACGGGCCATTCCTAACAATGTCCGAAGTGTTTACGGCTTGACCTCGACTGTCCCCGAACACTACCGGGGGCTATTAACTGGCCTCCCAAACTAAATCCTCGATATTTTGCTCTTACATTGAAGCTGAGGTTTCATGATCATGCTTAGCATGACAACCCAAAGAAAGGAACCGATAGCGGGACTATTTTCTTTGGAAGACATTTCTTCTGTTAAACAGTAATATGACATGTCTCTCTGCGTACCTTTGTTTATAAAACCGTATGGCCAGATTGCCTTGGTTGTTGTAAATCTTTGCCCTCATAAAGGCTTTATAAAGTAGGACAAACACTCCTCGGCTATTGGCCGAGGAGGTGGAAGCTGATGGTCGGTCAACAAAGTTTTGTACAATACGGATCCGAGCATTAATGACATAAAGTACTTGGATACATAGAGTCATTACACATAATTTGTGATTTTACTATGGATATCGATCCTTAATTCGGCCTCCCGTGCCCGCATTAAGGCTCGGGGGCTACTGGGCTTCGGTCTTATTATTTACAAATATTAAAGGGGCACATCGATCCCCTGATCTGGTGTTGCCACCCGACCAGTGTCTCGGGGGCTACTGCATTACCTGTCCAATGCAGAAAATTTTAAGTGTAATACAGTCTCCGAGGAGATTTTGATCCTCGGGTTGGTCGGCCGCACCCAACCTGAGTCTTGAGGACTGAGCACGCCGCTTTTTGTCCCCAAGTATTCTGCCGAGCTAGGACTTGATCCTCAAACCGATTTTGCAAATCAACCTGAGTCTCAGCGGCTACGGGGATCAGCGGTCTTATGTCATCCTTCATGGGCATCTCGGGTTTTAGACCGATACCCACCTTGAGGGCTACTGGCTATGTATCTCGGCAGAGAATAAATTGCATCAATCTAAAATATTGACAAAAATCGGCCCACATTCGGGGTGGTGCACCACCTCGGAAGTAGTCCGGCATAAAGCTCGGGCACTAGTGGCTGGCTCCATAGAGGGCATTTCCGGCATTAAGCTCGGCTAAACTCCTTCAAAATTCTTTGAACCAAGGTGATTTACGACAGCTCGGATACATAGCCGGCGTTGGAGCTCAGATACATTCCGGCGTTAGAGCTGGGAAGCGGTCCGGCGTTGGTGCTCGGCTGCAAAAGATACTTCGAATGTAGTCCGGCGTTGGAGCTCGGATGCAAGAGGACGCTGCCGCCCGGGAACAACTTCAAACCCGAAGTGTGGCATAAAAATAACAAGGCATTGATAAAGGCCGGAAACTTAAAGGGGCTCCTCGGATACCCGACGTGCAAACTCGTCGAATGCATTTCGGCGATCCTCAAGATAGAAGATGAGAAGATTTGTTGAACCAGTTTTCAAGACCGGCAACCGAAGATGGAGAACAGTTCGGAAGAATCGAGGAGCGTTCCTAACTTGAAGACCAGTTTAGGGGGCTACTGACGGTGTCCTGGACTAGGGGGTACTCAACACGTCGTCTCTCGATCAGTTGGATTGGGCCGAGGACCCCCATGGCCGTATACTCATGGGCCAGTCCGAACAGCTGCCGCATACAAGGAAGAATCCACAAGACTTGGCGACCAAGACAAAGACTCCTCCCCCACCGGCGTATTCGGCTAGGACTCTTGTTATCCTAGGTCTCTGGTGCATTATATAAACCGGGGCCAGGCTAGTCGATAGACATATACAACAATCATACCATAGGCTAGCTTCTAGGGTTTAGCCTCTCTGATATCGTGGTAGATCAACTCTTGTACTACCCATATCATCAATATTAATCAAGCAGGAGTAGGGTTTTACCTCCATCGAGAGGGCCCGAACCTGGGTAAACATTGTGTCCCTTGCCTCCTGTTACCATTGATCTTAAGACGCACTGCTTGGGACCCCCTACCCGAGATCCGCCGGTTTTGACACCGACAAGGGGTATATATAGCCTCCACACAGAATCTAACCGTTACACACAATATACCAATCTCGGTGGGACCTAATCAACACACTCGGTCAGATCGATTCAGTAAGCAATGTGACCGTTAGGGTTTTCGGTGGGATCGAAATGCAACTCGGTAGGACCGATATGGTTAGGGTTAGGGCATAACGTAATCTCGGTGAGACCGATTACACAAACTCGGTGAGACCGATTTTGGTAATAAGCTAACCAGAGAGTTGGTCATGCAAACTCAGTGGGACCTATTACTCAAACTCGGTGGGACCGATTTTGGTAATAAGTTAACCAGAGAGTTTGCATTATAATCTCGGTAGTACCAATTGCTCAAACTCGGTAATACCGATTTTGATAATGGACATACACAGAGAGATTACAATCCCATCTCGGTGAGACCGATATCCCTATCGGTGAGAACGATTTGCCTAGGGTTTGTGGCAATGGCTATGACATCTGAACTGGGTGGCGCCAGATAGAAAGAATCGGTGGGGCCGAGTTGGACTTTAGGTTTAGGTCATATGTGTGGATGTAGGAAAGTAGTTGAGGGCTTTGGAGCATATCACTAAGCACTGTGGAGCAAGAAACTCATTAAGCAACACCTCATCCCTCCTTCATAGTATTGGCTTTTCCTATAGACTCAATGTGATCTTGGATCACTAAAATACAAAATGAAGAGTCTTGATCTTGAAGCTTGAGCCCATCCTTTGTCCTTAGCATCTAGAGGGAGTTCCACATCCTTTAGTCCATGTCACTCCATTGTTGAACTTGTTTGAAATATACTAACTAAAAGTGTTAGTCCAACAGGAGATATGTTGACATTAATTACCAAAACCACCTGGGGAGCACTTGTGCTTTCAGAAAGGAAGGGGGAAAAGTACTAGTACAGACTGGCTATCCAGCACCTACGTTGGTCGAAAAGGGAAAATAATGACAAACACAGTACGCACATCTGTAATGAACCGATCTTTTGTTTTGGGGGACAAGGCTGTAGAGTTTGAGTAGGACTAGATTTGCTGCACTCACATAGGGAAAGGTGTCTAAAGATAAAAAACTGGGACCAACACAAATATGCTTCTTGGTTGTTTGTTCTTTGTTGCAATAGACTGTGCATGACCACAGTACATCGGTAGATGCACATGGTGCTGGTGCATCCACTATCCCGTGCAACTCATTAGCTGTTGTTAATCTAATGCTCTGTTTGGTTAAAAATTCCCTAGTCCCTACATGCTTGGTTCCAGGGACTAAACATGGACTAGAGGTTATTAAATGACATGCTAAAAGACCATGTTACCCCTAGTAATGAACTAATAGAGACAAGGTGCGATGCGTGGCAGGGGAAACTGTTGGAAAAAGTCCCAAAAAGACTCCCTCGGGGTCTTCTTTTTTTAGTCCCAAATGCCCACTTTTAGTCCCTAAAAGTCCCTCCTATTCGGTTTAGATGGGACTGACACGGAGTTTTTTTAGTCCCTACACCAAAATGTCCCTGTAAACAAACACCCTATAATAATGCCGCTGGAAAATTGATGCAATGCCACAGTTAAAAGCAAATTACATGTTCAATGATTTTTATTGTTAATATAATCTCTATGTTAATATTAATCAATGCCACCGTTTGAGAAATGCTACTGTCGCTTTCTTTCCCATTTAGATAAGGTAGATGCTTCTTTTTTGTTGGCTTCTGTGTCATCCACCGTTATTGACCACTAATTGTTTCCTTTGCACCTCTGTGTAAACAGGGTTATCTACTTCACCGCGTTGCCATTGTGACCTTTTGTTGCACTGCACAAAACACTTTTGTTTTATGAGTGTTTTGTGCAGTTCAACCAAAATGTCACACGGACAACGTTGCTTGATTGCTTGATCTTAGTGGAACTGCACAAGAGGAGATCTTACTTACCATCCGTGTTGGCAAATTTGGTTTAGATCTTCTTCTTGTTTGTTGTTTGAATTCCGCATCATGAGAGGTCAGTACTAACCTTCTTTCACATGATTCTGCAGTGTGCTTTCATATGTTGTGCTACTTGTATGATAATGTTGCTTGATTTTAGTGAACTGCACAAATGGAGACAAGACTTCCAATCTGATGTGCACCGTAATATCCCATTGAGGTAAGATAAGGATATTTCACAACTGTTGGCCTGTATTTTGCCGCTTTCATCAAAAAATTAATGTCATTGCTTAGTGCTATACTTGTGCTCCCTAATTGACATGCCAAATCTTGCATTGAAGGCAAAGCTTGTCTGTTATTAAACCAAGTGATGAAGGGGAAGAACAAGCGGAAAAACAAAAATGAACTCCCGGTGCTATAATGAAGCACTGGAACTGTGATAACACAAGTAATGATATAGTTTTGCATCTTAATTTATTGCTATGGCTGGAACGAGCAATTGTTTTGCCACTGATTTGATGACACTCTTAATGTAATATGTAATTATCTCTACTTGTGCAAACAGGGATCTTGTTTGAAGATACCATATATTTTAGTGGAACTGCACAAAGAGATGTTGGAAACATTAAACTAATCGAGGAGTATAAAGTAAGCATGGCCACCATAGTAGATAGCAACAGATGGTTCCGGAGAAGTTCTTGATCTATATGCTCTACACAATAAGCCTCCTGACAAAGGTTGGTACTCGCCCACTATTTCATCCATATGATTGAGCTTTGTCATCTCTATTGGTGTTGTGCTACTATTTAGATACTGTCATGAAAAAGTGGTATTGTCATTGAGAAGTGCTTCATCTGTGCTATTTTAAATATTTCCTTTCCTTTTTTTCGAGCAAATAGGGATGCTAGCATTTAGTTGTCCTCTTGTCTTTGCACAACAGGATCATCTTCCTCTGAAGAAGAATATGGAGTACGTGAACTAGTTCCGATTATGCCAGGATGAAGAAGCCATGTCTATCTTTTCATTAGAAGGAGCAGTTGAAGGACGGTTACATTACTCCCCACAAGACCAAACTAACTTCAGCTCAGAAGGACTGACAAATCTCCATTTTTTGTTGTGATGCACGAGTACAATGTTGTTTTAGGATTCTCATCAGAAGGAGCAGTTGAAGGATGGTTACATTACTCCCCACAAGACCAAACTAACTTCAGCTCAGAAGGACTGACAAATCTCCATCTTTTTGCTGTGATGCGCGAGTACAACGTTGTTCTAGGATTCTTTCTGGTGAGTTCCATTTTTCTAAAAGTGTGCTCTACATGGACCATGTAGGTGCCTGTTTAAACTATCAATTCATAGTACAATTTGCTTTATACTAATCACTTTTTTTGTATTTGTGCAAACAGGGGTGATCAGCTTGATTTCAATGGGAACTGCACAAAATGTTCATGAATACATCGAATCATTCATTTCCACCACAAGAAAGGAGGTGCCGATAAGTTCAAGGCGTTGCAACATATAAGGGCGAAATCATACAAGCTACGCGCGAATTTGGTTGATTTTGGTGGAACTGCACAAAAAGAACAACTGGTTTATTTAGTACGAGGTGCCATGTCAATGTCCGAACTGATGGCAAACCCTGCCCATTCCACAATCATAGGCATTTGATATTTAGAATGGGACAACCTTGTGAAATTTTGCTCATTGATTTTAAGACATGCGTTTGATATTTTCGAATGGGACTCCCTTGCTGTCAGCAACGTCGATCAATTTTTTCTTTATTCTTTAGTTGTGAAGTAAATATTGCCTCTGACATGTGAGTCGCTGAGATGCATAATCATCGATTGTTCTGAATGTTCTCTATGAATTGCCAGCCCTGTGTGTTTGATTGCAATGTACAGAAACGCTAAAAAGCTGCTCAAACTCTTTGTACTCCTTTTGTTCCTTTTTACTTCGCACATTGTGAAAGTGCATACATTTTTGTATAAGATTGATCAAAGTAGAGATACTTTGACTACAGACAAAACTTGTATAGAAAGGACCGGAGGGAGTACATGTGAAACTACCGCAAACGAGGTGATCACCCTGGGAATAATGCTAGTACGTATTGTTTTGCATGTTCATCCAATGCCAGTGATACAGGAATTCGAACTAATCGAAATAAATTCATTCATAC